>NW_017257301.1:1187105-1206123 GCF_001594055.1 Mycetomoellerius zeteki
CCCCCCCCTCTCTCTCTCTCTCTCTCTGTTAACGTTTTAACTCACAGAAAAGTAGCAATTCAAATATTTTATAGATAATATAATAATTTTAAAGAATTGATTTTACATGCGAAATTCAAAAGGAATATAGATACCTTAAGAATGAAGTCACTAAACTCCGATTACGTCTAAAAAATTAGCCAATGCTTTCTCTTAAGCCCATTCTACAATTATGTAAACGTAGTTGTATACAATTATGTAAATGATTGTAGTGATAATTGACTACAATTGAATATGAGGAAAATATTTGACTACGATTTGGTCAATTCTTATAACTATAATCTTATTACAATAATACTTACAACTTGCACTTATGCAGTTGTAGAACAGGTTTTATCCTTTTATGCACCCCCTTCGTACTATAATCTTTCCAATTCCCACCGTCAAGAGGAAATCCCGAGCGATGTTAAAGGGTTAAACGAAATGAATAAACTGCAACTCGTGAGCGTCCACCTCTAATATAAATAAATTATTGTCTGGACAATGACGCGTGTGTAAGCGGGATATTAATAACTCATTTGTCGTCACTTTCGTTTCCAGCATTCGTAGACCGAATCGTCGAGTCGCAAATTTAAAATAACGATTTGCCAAATGTTGATTCGACTTTTTCAAAAACCTAGGATCAAGTATGATACGGTGATATATTCTGTTGCAGTTACTTGGATGCATCAAATGCTTAAACATAAAAAATAGGTGCATCGAAATATTTTTTTACAATATATCTTAATTCTCAATTTTCTTATTTTTCATAATAATAAAAGCTTCGCAAGAATTTACTTATTACTGAATTTTACATCTACTTATTAAAAATATTAAAAGATAAACTTTTAAAAAATAATAACTATGATATACATATACAGATATTTTAAAACTCTTTTCTTATAATAAAGTATTAATTTTCTTTGTGAATCATTTAAAATAATAATAATAATAATAATAAAACTCTACTCCCGATTACTAGAATATCTATTAATTAAAACAAAAAATTATTCAAAAACAGTAAAAAATAGTGCTTTTAGCATTTGCTCATCCGTCATTACACGCGATCGGAAGCAGGAAATATCAAACGGTAATTTTTATTGTCATGTATAGGTCGAGACTGACTGTTAGCACGTGCAAATCAGCAAAGCTTCCGCTTATTCAGCATGATTCAATCATATTTCATTCATCCCCGTAGTACGATTACATTCGTGAATACTCTTGTGACTTCGAGAAATTGCGATGATGCCGACTCGTGATGGCGTTTTAAGCACGTGCCAAGGTGATATAATCACGCGTTATTTCACGACACGATGATAACATAAAAATTGTTACATAATGACATAATGACCATTAATAATATTTAATCCTCCATCTGCAATCTGAACCTTTATTAATACAAGTGAAATTTCATTTTCAAATTTCTTTGAAATAAAGGAATAGTAATGTAACAGAGATGTTGAAAAGTAATCCTGAATTTTTCCACTTTTTTTTAAATCCTAAAATGGTAAAAAAACTTGGACTGGAGGTACTAAAAATATGATTGCAAATAAAGAATTAAGAATCACTAACAAATACACGCAAAAGACAAGATCTTTCCAATTTTTTATAAAATAGAAATAAAAAGATAAAAATAAAAAATTCTCCAGCATAGTCTAACAATTTATTTTCATTTTAATATTAATATGATGATTATATGTAGAAAATATGTTAATTAATATGAAGGAAACACGTACCAAGAACGAAACATTTCTCGATGGATTGGAATGGTGTGCCATCATTCGTACGTTCTATTAATTGAACCCAACTTGTATTTCAGAGAACGCGATAGGGGTTATTCACATTCCTTTCGCGTAATGAACACGCGCTTGCGACACGCGAGAACGCATATATGCACGACACATCACCTGCTAATTAAAATCGATGCAACAAGTTGCGAACGCGTTGAAACTAATGCTTTGACGACAGATGCAACTCTCGATCGTGATACTTTGTAGTTCTTAGTACAATATAACATATAATTTATATATGTATTTATATATGTATCATTTCGCTTCGTTAATAAGATCATTAATTACTGCTTAAAAATTTAAACATTGATAATAATTCACTCATGTAATAGTTAATGCAAAACGGCTAATATTACCGCTTATAATGAGAACAATAAATATGATTCAGTGGCCTAGAAATAAAAGAAAGGATATGTCATGAATATAGACACACATTCGTCCTTCAGTAATTTTTCCACCTCCAAGGGCGTGTTCGGATTCCCACCTGGGTGCTCTCCGAGTGTCATGTCATCCTTGTTTAACGTTCGGTAAGTAATAAGGATGGAGTGATACCTGGGTGGCACTCGGGTGGGAATCTGAACGTAGCCTTAGTTGTAATACAATCAATTGTCTTCATTTTAAGATACAAATCAAATGCTCTAACAATAATTAAATGTAATTTTATTGTCTATGAAATCAGGAAAAACGATCGAAACATTTTCTAAGAGGAAAACATAGATGAGGCTTAACATTTAACATACATCATGCATTTTATATGCGATGAGTCTCCTCATTTCTGTCTTGTTGCTCCGAGCAAATACAGATGCGGTGGCATCATCGGCTTATTGTTAATTTAGGCATTTACTTGAGTAAGCACGGTGAATGTGTCATAATAAACGCAAAAATGTCGTTGCCGATAATCACACAGAAAGATGGCAATGATAACTTAACGCGAATACCGGGATATTATTTAGTGTCAATTTATGTCAATTAACCCCTTTATCCCCAATTATATCAGCTTTAGAGGAATTAATAGAAGTCACGAGACGGAGTATTACTACGAATAATGTTATTTGAGTTTAATAATGGTATGAGTTTTCAATTGAAAATAAATAAAGTCTTTTAATTCTTAAGAGATTAACAGAGGAATATCAGACGATAAAAAGATTATGCAAGCGAATTGTAGCGTATGTACAAGGAAGGTTATAGTATTAAAGATGATTATTTCGACAGAAACAGGATAAAAATATTGCTTATAAATGATGATTTATGAGAAATAGCGTCATAATAATATCTTAAAATTTTTATTACATACTTAGCCTTGACTAAAGCTGCACAGCACTTTTGATATAAATAATGACTTCAATATACCGAGCTGCGTATATAAATTATAATAAATTTTTATCTTAATATATCTGTAGATACACAGATGAATACATACTTATTTATAATCAATACTAAATTAATAGTAATCTAGATTATCTTATTAACATTTTAGAGAAACACTAGAATCATATTTCTAACATTTTCGCTAACTTTTAACTTTTGCGAAGTAACTGTGACTCACTTAAATTATCATAATTTTTTATCTTTCGATCGAGGCCGCATCTTTCCGTAACTGATAATAATGGAAGAAACGTGACGCCTCGTGTGGTGAGAAATCAGCGCAAAATAATCGTACGGCACGATTGGCAAAAGGAAAAAATTATGATTTCTCATTTTATTAGTCAACTGACGGTACAGGCGAAGAGACGCGTCATCGCTTAGAGAGGATACATCGATGGGAAAATGAGCTACGCATGTCATTACGATGCTTGCATAACCGTTTCCCTGAAAAAGGATTTGGACGATCCAAACTTAAATCGCTTCCTGCCGCGTCATTAACTCTACTTGATGATCCAAGTAAAAGATACATGCGACTCGGTGCTTGCGCTTCCTATCATCGTGCGTGATTATGGCAATATAAATCGCGATAGAACCGATTATGATCATAAAAATATTTATGAATCTGATTTCCGCGCAACCGTATATAAATATCAAACGAGTATCGTACGCTCTTGTAAATTAAATTCGTGTAACATAAATATAACATTCAAGATTGTAAAGTTCGTCGTATAAATGCGAATGAAAGTAAGTAATATTGTATAAAATAAACAAATTTAAATTTCATAGAACCGACGTGCAGAACTCGTATAAAATAAAACACGAATTTTATGTTGCTCACGCGTGCCGAATTTAATGAGACAACTTTACAAGTAAATAATCTACCAAAAATAAATGGAATACATTAATAAATTTCGCAGTTAATATTATACATAAATTGTTATAATACAACTGATTTTCATATCATAAGGAGAGAGCCAGAGCAAATCTCTTTTCTACCTTATTATATATACGTCAAATTTCTATTCCAGTTACTTTTACTGCAACACATCGATCATCGAAATGACTAAAAGAACAGAGCGATGGTAAGACTGTTCCGAAGAGAAATAACTAATTACGACACGATGACGTGTGTGTATTCAAATTCAATAGTGCGCACCTGCTTACATTTTATAAAAGCTACGTTACAAAACCTGAATGTTGCTTGTTACAACATAAAAAATAACAAGACGGACACATGTCGCTTAACGAGTAATTATCAACTCAATATATATCTCTGACAAAAATATCCAAAATAAAATTAATATATACGGAAAAAACAAGTTTGCTGAAGTATCTAAAAATATAATCAAATAGAGATTTGAAAATAATATTGTTTGAATCATCAAAATAATTATATAGGATCATTCAAGCTGGTTGCTAGAATGTAAAAACTTTTTGCAACATTTCTCATGGTTGAACTTCCTGCATAATTATTTCAATGGTCCATGAATAAAATAATTTTCAGCAAAAAATAATTCGTGCCTTGACATTTTGCTAAAGTGCAATATATCGTTCTCGTACATTTAGCATGATATATTTAATATGAATTTGTGAAATTAGCATGCCATTCTATTAATATAAAAAAAAATAATAGTTCCACTAGCACTTTGTTCATAATTCACCTCTGTGAAGCTGGCCCCTCATTTTCAAAATTTTGAAAAAATAAACAGAGTTCTGGTTGCCCCCCAAAGAGTTCTATCGATTGTTCTTATGGATCAAAGTGAACGGTAAAGAAGTTATAGCGCTTCAAAGTTTCGGAATTGTGAACTTGGCCCCCCCGGAACTTTAAATGATGTTTTCATCGCTTTAATCGACGGAATTCTTTCTATAAACTTGATAGAGAACTCTAGCACTCTTCGAGGGACAACCAGAATTCTGCTTATTTTTTCAAAATTTTGAAAATGAGGATCCAGCTTCACACAGGTTCATAATTCTACAGTTCCGCATTTGCTACACTAAAAAACTAAAATTAACATTAGTTACTGGAACTGTAGAACTAACAGTAACAAAAGTACTACTGGAACTGTCATTAGGGTGAATGCACTCTCTGTGGCCACCTCAAGCATTTCTATAACTTTAAGAAATTTTTTTTTTAATAATACATAAAAAGGAGACACTATTTACTTAATACTATTTATTTAATGTCTTAGTTTTTAATATTCAAAAAAGTTTTAAGGAAAAAAGCGAATGTGTAATGAAAAAGTTAAATAGTTGCAAAAATTCCATTTTACATCATTTTTGGCTACCTATATACTTCCTATCATTACGAGGCTGACTACTAATTACTTGATGGTTACTAGTATTGTCTGCTATACTTGTCATATGTAGTATTATTGATAAATTATTCTACTTACCGCGTTTCGGGGATTCTTATCGTTTTTGACAAGATAACTGTGTCTTAAGTGTATTCCGTAGAAAATATTTTTTTTTATAATATGAAAGAGGAAATGTGAGGCTACTTGTGTCACATTATTAAACAAGAGAAATAATTGCGACGCGCATGTGTCATGATTGCTACGCACTAGAGCCAACCAAAACTAGAAAAACCTAATAAACAGCGAAGGTGGCCAAAATGGGTGCAGTGGCCACAAACGGTGCATTCACCCTATTTTTTTATATTAATAGAATGTCTTGCTAATTTCACAGATCCGCTTATTATCGTAATATGACGTCTTATATTATTATATTGAGAAAAATGTTGGATATAAAACAACATTATTTTGTTGATATGTAACTAATAAAAACTTTCTTATTTTTTAATTAAAAAATTATATTTTAATCAAAATTTGATTACAATAAAATACTCCTATAAAATATTTGGTTAAAATAAAAAATTATATAAAACTTTCTTATGTTTTAATTTAAAAAATAAGAAAGTTTTTATAAATCAAATATCAAATATAACAAATTAATGGTTATCAAACATTTATATATTATAGTTGCTAAAAGTATCGTCGATATATTCGATAGCAAAATTGAGGTACTACACGCGTCGCATGCGTGCTAGACACTTTCTAGCGTAGACGTAAACACGAGAGTAAGTAACAGCAGCAGCAGCTGCTGCTGCGACAACGAATTCAACAGGTGGACCCGTAGCGCGACTCGGATAAATTCCACGCGAATGCCACGGATTCCTTTGGTACGGGCGCGTCATCTCCCGGGACTTTCGCAGCCAAAGAAAATGCCGATCAACCAATATGTTTACCTTAACACGCGCTAACCTTTCCTCCTCTCTCTTTTTTCCTTTTTAATTTACTTAAAATATTTAACACATTTTACTACAATACTAGGAAAAGTCTGATTACATTAATTGGCATTCTAGTTGAAAATGGACGAATCAGAATTTTCTAGTTGAATCTATTATCAAGCTCTATAAAGCTAGCAGGATCAAATTAACAGAATCAAATCGGACCTATCAGAATTTTTAGTACTCATTTTGTACTGAATTGTACCATTAATGATAATTTTATTGAATCAATTAAAAGTAAAAGAAAAAAATATCAGAAATAAATAGGATTGAATTTGTACTATTTTGTACTACCAAAAACAATTCTGAAATTCATAAAAAAACGTCGTTCATGCGAATATTCAAATTATTATATCGAAACAATAACATTAGTCGTACAAAAAAATGCAAGAGACCGATTTTAAAGATCTTAAATTGTTCTATGGATGGATTATTTTTAATTTATCATTTTCATATAAATAAATCATTTTCCAGAGTTGTTTACAATATTTATTAATATTTTTCATCAACTCACCAATTAAAAAATTTTTGTAAAAATGTTATATTCCCACTTTAATTATGAAGTAATCCTGAAAATTTCAAAATAGAACTCGAATGTACAGTAAAATATTAACTTACTTTCACACACAATGGTACAAATTAGTACAAATTTACTTGTGTTAATTTTTGCCTTTGTGTTTTTTTTTTATGGTTCTGCCAGCTTAATATTAAGCTATCAGTGCCACGATTTTTTTCGAAATGCACACGGTATAAAATTATCATTAATGATACAATTTAATACAAAATAAGTACTAAAAATTCCAATTTGATTCTGCTGATTTGGTCCTGCTAGCTTTATAGAGCTCTATTAACATCCTAGAAATATATAACCAAAATTCTGATTGATATGATCAGAACCTTTTAGTCTGTTTATTATCAACCAGCATTTTTTCTCAGTATACAGAATTAAATTAAATTATATAAAAAACAAATTTCTACGAGAAAATTTTTACTTTATCTCTAATTGTTATCAAAGATAACAAGAAAAGTCTTTTTCTTACTATTGTAACTCTATTGTAAATCTTCTAGATCGATTTACAAGATAATGAAATGTTATCTACATTGTGAAAAATTTCTGGTTGAAAATGAACGAACCAGAAAATTCTAATTATATCAAAAATTCTAATTATATCAAACAGAATTTTAGTTATCTCAACTAGAATTATAACAGATTCAACCAGAAAATTCTGATTTGTCCATTTTAACCAGCATTTCAATTAATGCAAGCACAAATTTTTTCGAATTTCCTCGTCCATAACGCAATTTGCATTACTTCCGCATGCCCGAATTTCCAATTCGCAAATTTGAATATACGAATATTTATATTCAAAAAAGTCATTGGCGTGCAAGCTAGCCATTCAATGCCTTGTTACTCTTACAATTCGAATTTGTAATGTGTGCCGACACATAGCTGTTTATTCCGGATAAACGTTTCTCATTAATAATTATCTCTTGAGAAAGATAGGCTCCTAAATTATTCTAAGAATACCAATCTTCCATTTGCATTCCATACATGCATTATTAGAGGAAAAACAATTTGTTCATCATTATGCACATATATTTTGCGACAATAGATTCATCTCTGTAAAAATTATTAATCAATCATAATAAAATTAAGTTAAAATGTATAAAGTTATTCTAGGACGTGTATAATGGAAAATATATATATGGTACTTTCAGTTTTCATTTTCTGATTAACTGGTGGTTAGATTTAATCTGATAACATAAAAATTATATTTTTCCAGCTATGGTTAATCATTAAATTAATAATTTTGTAGTAACTTAAAGTTATTACCACTACCAAACCAGCAGTTTAAGCGATTAATAATGGCTAGAAAAATACAATTTTTACATTATTATCACGTTAAATCTAAACCATAAGTTAACTAGAAAATGAAAAAAAGACTGTGAGCCTAGAAGTATCACATATTTTTTCCATTATACATGCATCAAAAGTAAACACAATCCATTTTTCGACATTGTGCTTATATATTCCGTGACGATCCAAGTAAAATTTAATGAATTCTGACAAGAAGTTAAAATTTAAAATGAATATCAAGTAATTTAAAAAAATTTGTTAAAAATGCTTGTGTAAAATATAGATGTATTTACAGGAAATGTAGGAATGTTTTGTTGTCAGCACATTTATTTGTTTTATTTTTGTCCACTATATTGTATATTAAATAATTACAACAGTTATAGAAACCGACTGTAATTTTCTGTTGGAACGATAACAATTATAAGCAACAGAAAATTTCGAATATTCAAAAGACGATGACGCAAAGCGGACAAATTATAGTTCTTAATCGATTCGCAAAATTATCTGCATCTGTTTAAAAATAAAAAATTAATAATAATTAAATGTCAATCGCAAATCTCAATTAAACAAAGGATCAGCAATTCACTCAGACATAAAATTCGGTTTATATAATTTGGTTTTATAAAGAATCGATCTATTTCTAAAACTATATTTTTGTAAAAAATTTTTTAATTCGATATAAGACAATCGCACATTTGGAACGCCTATAGAGTCAACGATAACAAGACTAGAAAGAAAAAAGAAGTTAAAAGCGCACTTACCTCGTCAACGGAGCAGTTGCTGCCTTCGGAACGATCTTCTACGCTGTTGGGATTCCTCTCCGGCGTCTTGATCACTTTGATGTTCTGCATAGTACCCTTGATAACGATGTTGTTCTCCCTGAAGTAATCGTCGGCTTCCTGGTCAACTACCAGCAGCTTGGTCTCATTGGCGAACGCCTTGATACGCTCGACCACCTGATTGTGAGTCTCGTTCGCGATGTCGATCTCGTTAACCTCGACTATCCGATCGCCCTGACGCAGACCGGCCGCCAGGCTCGGCGAGCCCTCGTCCACCTTGCCGATGAACTGACCGTTCTTGCCCTTCTGCGCGTGTAGATTGAAGCCGTAACCGTTGAAATCGTCCCATTTGACGATGTGGCAGAGCCGGGCGCACGGCACTCTATCGTCCTTGAAAGAAGACATCGCGTCACGTCGGTCTCACTTTCGACGGGACAAGAAGAAGTAACGTGCAAGAATCTATCGCCGGATCCACTGCCGGACACCACCACACTGCACCGAGGAACGCGCGAAACGCGAGAGTCACGCGCGAATCGAGACGTCGAGACGAGAAACACCGCAAGGTAGCAGACAGACAAACAAAGAGACACGCGCACACGTTCAAACGACGACCAAAGTACGTATGCGAACTGACGCGAAGTTGGCTGCGTTACTCCGATTACTCGGCAAGTCGGCAGCAGGCGCGAACGCGAGGAGTGACGAACAGTGCCGAACGGAGCCGAACTGTCGCTACCGGCCGTGCCTGGCCGTGCCGACTGCCGACGAGCGCCGAACCGACCCGATTCCGCGTAGCCGTTACGCGCCAACTGCGCTGCGAAAATTGCTTATGATTTTCAATAAATTTTTCCTTCTCTTCTTCTTCCCCTTCTTTTTCCACTTCTTTACATTATCATCAATTGCGTCGTTCGCGTATCTGAATAGCTTGTCGAATTGAATGTCTCTTCTCTTCTAGCCAGAAGAGATCAGTCGGTTTATCAGCTATCTTGAAAAATTTGAATTTGAGAAGTGCTCCGTTCACCGTTCACGGCTTTTCGCGCTTGAGTCGCACTTCACAAATTAATTATTCATCACAGAAAGTTCATTTAACACGTATATACACGATTCACGTACGTCACTCGGAGATTATGGTCTGTCGACGTGTTCCTCAAACACGAGGAAGAGCGCTCTTGTCGTTATTAAATCGCACAGGTCGCGCTTCACACGTTAATACGTTCAAAAGTTCATTTAACACGTATATATGATTCACGTATGTCACTTAGAGATTATGGTTTGTCGACATGTTCCTCGAGCACGAGAAGAAGTACAGAGAAAGAATTCAAATAATACGCTGATGAGCGAAACGAAATACCGGAGAAGAAAGTACACACAACTGGTGCGTTCAGAGAGACGCTATTAGTGCTACTTCTGTCATTCTATCTTCGTTGTTTATTAGACGTAAAACAAGGATAGAATGACAGAATAGCGCTAATAGCGTCTCCTCGAACGCACCTACAAGCACAAGAGAACGTCGGCTATCATGGCGCTGGTGGTGACCTCTCGCGGCAGGTACGCAAAGCTCTACGCGCAGGCGCGCTCATGCGCGTCGGTTACTTATCTGAAACTATAAAGTTTATTCTGAATATACTGACAGTAGGTCTGTTGTTTCCCAGACAGCACACAATATTCATAAAATATTTACAAAAAAATATTTTTAAATAATTATAAGATTTATTTTAAATATTTTGTAAATATATTTTTGTGGTCTTTTAGATTACACAGATCACAAACATTTATTATAGATATTATGAAATATTTATTGTAAATGCTATGAAAATACTTAATGAAACATTATAATCCAAGTAAAAAATATTTATTAGAAATATTTATTTATATTTATCATATAAATCATTATATTTATCAAATATTACATAAAATATTTAGTCTATATTCTAAGGCTGCGTTCCGTTTCACGCATGATGTGCATAATACATTATCATTTATCCTTGTTTAACAATCGGTGAATAACAAAAATGGAAGATACATCATGCGCATCATGCATGAAACGGAACGTAGCCAAATAATATTTCAAATAAAGCTTTTTATAAAATATGTATGAAATACCTATATGACATTTCAAAAAATGAATATTAATAAATATTTATCATAAACATTCTGTGCTGTCTGGATTAGTATTTTACAATATTTCTGCACTTTAAACGAGATGAATTATTTATTCGGAAGTTAGAGAGAGAGAGAAAGCGAATTTATATATACAAAATTCAAAAAGTACAAATAACGCGACAGACGTAAGCCTATATTCAGAACGCGCTTACAACAATGTTAGCGCGCTAATATGCTATACTTTATGTTACGCATATTATAGAATTTCAGAGATAAAAATGCGTTATGAATACGGGCTCTAATATTGAAAATCCATAATTCTC
This sequence comes from Mycetomoellerius zeteki, assembly GCF_001594055.1. NCBI lineage: Eukaryota > Metazoa > Arthropoda > Insecta > Hymenoptera > Formicidae > Mycetomoellerius > Mycetomoellerius zeteki. The sequence goes on from NW_017257301.1 coordinate 1,198,625, forward strand.
ACATACGCTTTAGATTAAATTTTCAGTAATATCAAGAATTTCAGTAATTTCAGAATGTTGGAATGTAATTTCCAACGTGATACAATTTAAAAAATAAACAAATGAAATCAAAGAGCCTAAAATTCCTTTATTTAATTTTATATTTCTATACTATTTTTATACTGTTTTCTTTCTTATATTCCGACACATTGGTTGTTTCGAATATCTCTCGTGCTTTTATTTTATGAGTATGACGCAATTTTAATTGTTTTCCACAACGTTGGCTGACATTTTGTCTCGCTCTTACTGAAACGTAATAACATTCTGAACCCAATCACGTTTCTTCCAATTCACATTACGATTAATTATCGACGCACATTCAATAACTCTGATTCGGCGTTTTTTTCCGCGAAACGTAGACAATCGAGGCGCATAATAATTGTAATACAGGGGTGTGATGCAATCACGTCGACGTAACACCGTCGATTTAAGCGGACACGATTACATCACGATAAAAAGCGAGTTGTAAAACTCGCAAACTAACAATATAAAATAGCACGACAATAAAAGTGGGCGAGCCATCGCGTAATAAAAGAAATTCCATTGTGTGAGATGCATTTAGGCGTCGAAGATCGAACCTAGGATGTCAAAGAATTAAATAAGAAGATGTTGCTTTCACGCAGAACCTCATTTTAATGTTAATATTAAATGAAAAGCAATTATAATGCGGCGTATCACCTCGCCACTTCCGTTCTTTAGTAATATTTGCGGGCAATCGCGCGGAATGTCGTAATAAAGCGTAATAAAACCGTTTAGTATAGCTTTGTAACTGTAATCATCTTTTCTAATCTCTCCGCAAACAGATAAATAAGCCTAGCTTTGCATTTATTATAAGGCTCATATTATATTAATCTGACAACATTGTCATATATCGTACAGGTAACAAGAGTAATCGATCGCCGCGTCTGATCTCGCAAGTTAAATTATTTCATATACAAATTTCGCTGTTACGATTAATGATAAAATCCACATTCGTGAGAATAATTATTAATTAGCAGTGATTGTGATCATTTTCTGCACTAATCACAATTAATTGCTGCTTGTATCAATTCTATTAATTATAAAAATATATTAACGTCGCATTGTGATTCGATTACAAGAATCGCCTTTTATTATTTAGTTCGTACTGGTATCAGTGTTGGAACGTATCTAGGTAAAAGTATCTAGATACAGTATCTAGATATTTTAGCTGTACCTAAATGCATTACTTAGATCCTTATAGGCGGAGATACCTATATCCGTATTTAGTTATTTTTTTATACGGTATCTTTTAAGTTTTAGATACATAGATACAAGGTATTTATATACAAATACGCCGCCATTAAGAGTGCCTTCCTACAAGCGACACAGTATAACACAGTGATCATCTCATTCTTGTTTAACATTGACGAATAACAAGGATGTAATGGTACACTGTGCCTCATACCGTGTCATCTGTGTCGCTTGTTGAAAAGCATACTAAATCAACTCAGAAATTAGTAATCTAGTATTAGTACCTATGCGCTGATATACTAATTAAAGACCGATATTCTTATTAAAGCTGTTCATTAAAACTAAACATTTATGTAATCAAGAGTAAGAAATTGATAACGAGTAGAATTAATTTTATGATTTATCAGTTTTGTAGACATGCATATGCATGTAAAACTAAACAATACTCGATTTTTATTTAAAACTATTAATGAAACCGATTTTAATGTTATAGACTGGGGGTTTTGTTAAAATAAACAAATAAAATGTGATATTTAATTTACGTTGCTTATTACTTCTACTTTTCCTCTTTTCCCCCATTTTTCCTTTTTTTTTGTTGAAAGTACCTAAAAAATATCTAAATTTTCAGATACTTTTTATTTATATCTGTATCTATATTTAGGTAATTGTAAAAAAATGTATCTATACTTATATCTAAATACATTTCCCACACAATACCTATATCTATATCTAGACTTTCAAACGGTATCTGTTCCAACACTGACTGGTATCATAAATTTAAGTTAATGAGGATACATATAGCATAAAAATACATGTAGTATATTCAGATGTGCCGGAAAAAGCATGAGACAATGATTAGTTTATATAAAATTTTACATCGGCAGTATGACAAAGTGAACTAAATGTTAGAATATACAATCATTTATTTACAAAAAATGATTTTTTATTAGAGATATCAATAATTCATTAGTTGAAACTAGCAACTTTTGTGTGTGTGTGTGTGTGTGTGTGAACATAAATTGAAAGTTTTTAAATAAATAATTCACTATTATTTAGATTCTAAAACAAATCTACATTCTAATTAGAAAATTAATAATCATTTATACATTAATATTAATAATGTTGTTTTTATGTTAATAACGATGTTTACTCGCTTAAGGTCAAAAGTCGCGCTATAGTTATCATTTATATCATGTACTATAAAATCTGAGGCACACACGAAGCGTTTCTCATGATTGTGACAGCATAGATTCTTATCGATGCGACGATGCAGGCTGCGAATAGATTAATTAATGCTTCGTTCAGGATATGGTTAATCAGACGTATAAGAGATGAATGAGAAATCTGCAAGCATGAAGGCCAAAGCTATGCAATTAAAACTAATATACGTGTATATTTTAATTATTTAATGCTATATTTGTCTTGATGCATTTTCTTCTCTCGATACATTGCATACTTAAGGCTGAATCTATAATAAACTATCCAGAGAAGAATGTTAATTATATATTATAAGATTTAATTTAAAAAGAATGTTTATTATATTAAAAAATAACGTAATAGCTGCAACTAGTTGTAATGGATTCTTTAATTAATATATTACGTTATTTTTTAATATAATAAACATTTTTTTAAATTAAATCTTATAATATAATTAACATTCTTCTCTGGATAGTTTATTATAGATTCAGCCTTAATTATGCAATGTATCGAGAGAAGAAAATGCATTAAGACAAATATAGTATTGACCTAAACGAATTATATTTAAAAAACTTTACAACAGTTGCAAACTGTTCTGCTGAACGCAGCCATGAATTTTACTACAATTTAAAAACTCAAATTTTTACGCGCAATGAAGCATCGTGAAGATAGCTGCGCGATGGTCCCGTTCAGTCCGCAGTGTCCACATCTGGCGCATCTGGCGCGTCGGTCGCACCGTACGGCGCATTGCGCAGCGACGCACGTAGCGGTTGTTCGAAGGCCCGGCGATTGTAAGTAAGTACAGTCGTTGCGATTGTCGCGAAGCGAGGAACTTCGGAACGTGGCGAATGTTCGATTGCCGACGTGATTGGACGTGACTCCCGGTTCTCGGAGTGCGGACCGTGCGAACCGCGAAGTCGAGCGGGCGCGAGGGCCGCGACTCGCGAGACGGTTGACCAGTGCGCGAGACACAGCCGCGTGATGCGAACGTTTTCTTCGTAGCGCGTCGCGCCTCGCGAAAGCGTCGTCGTGATCGTCGTCGCGAGGAATCGACGAGTGCAACGGCAGCGAGTCGGCGAGCGCTAGGATTTCGCCTTGCCAGCAGCAGAAAGAAGCCCAGGAAGTCACAAAATGTGGAGCCCGACGCACGTTCAAGTGACAGGTAAGCACGCGATATCGCGACGACGGCCGTCATAACGACGGCATGTATCTCGTCCCCTCCTCTCCTCCCTCCTTTCGACAGGTGGTCGGATGCGCGGGACGCGCCGCGAAGGAATGCGTGCCCGTAACTCGGTTGTTACATAGTATATATATATATGTGCGAATACGTATGGATGCATGTACTTGTATACGAGGTTACGTGTCTCTTGCGTTCGCAGAAAACTAGGCGAGCGAAACCCCGCAGCCTCGTCACCGCCGTCGCTCAGGAATGTACTGCAGGCCGTTCGAGCCCCGGACTGCCGTGTCATTGAGACGTAGAAACGGAGCGTTACCTTGTATTTGTCACGCGGTGGATATCTGGACACTTTCCAAGCGCATAATCATGCTGACGTTAAGAAAGGACTTTTAAAGAGATTACAAGACTTTCCAACAAGAGACACAGATGATAGTGTAACATAGTGATAGAGACCCTATTTCAGAATCTGGCCACGAATAGAGAGTAATTATTAATTAGCAGTGATTAACAATCATTTTCTATTTATCACTGGTCTAATTCACTGGCGACAAAATCCTAGGAAAGAGAGAAAAGCACATATAGTTTCTCTCCATATAGGTGTGTATATATATATATATATACGCACGCACACACACGCGCGCGCGCACACACACACAATCTCATTCTAATTTATACCATCTTACTCTATAATCTTAATTAAAGTTATAGAGCGAAACAGTAGTACATAATACAACAGTTATACTCTAACATAAATTAGAGTGAGATAGTATATATACACGGAGAAATTATATATACATACATACATATATTTTTATCTCGACAGAATTGCTTGTGGTTAGATTCTGTTATACTATCTCTACATGAATCATTATATCCTTGTTGTTTGCCAACGTTAAAGATGAAATCACTGTGTTACATTATATGTCTTTTGTTGGAAAGCACCGAAGAAAGGATAAAATTTGGTGAATACTGAAAGAAACATATTCTTCTTTCTTGAGAACAAGTAGAGCTTCAGTTTAAATAGATCATTCATTCTCTTCTAACGTTCTAATCTTATCGGCAACGCAAATGATACCGCGATTTAGCTGAGAATGCGCCATGAGGGTGGTCTAGTTTATATCTCTCGTTATCTTAAATTGAAAAAGACACAAAAAGAGTACACGCGCAATGAGATACCCGCTGCTGTGCGATGTGTCATCGTGTCATCGTTGTACCGTGCACGCGAAACGTGTATTTAAAGACTGTCTGAGAATGCATCGCTCGGAAAATAATTTTCTCTTTTTTTGCATCGCACGCTCACGTCCGACGCATTACATGGTCTTTCGTTTAAGAGTGGTTTTGTTTAAGAGTCTCCTCTATTACTTTGCTAGTTAAATTCATTTCTTTTATATGAAAAAAAGAATTGCATAACCGCATCATGAAATCTTTGTATTCGTCACGCGTCGAATATCTGGACATTTTCCAAGGATAATTACATCGATATATATAAAAAGACAATTCTAGAGAGAAACTATGTATAAGAAACGTACACTAGGCGTCATTGATGCCTTCCAGCTTGAAATTTATAATTTTCTCTGATTGTACACATCTATACACTGCTAAAAGAAAAGGAAATTTGCTTTTCCGTTACATGTAATGGAAGCAAATTTCTTTTTTTTTAATAGTATATAGATATGATGTGTACGATCGGAGAAAATTATAAATTTCAAGCTGAAAGACATCAATGACGCCTAATGTACAAAAATTTGGTGAATTTTCAATGTGCTTTTTTTGAAGAAAGTGAAATTGTAGATTTTAAAAAATTAAATTGCAGTTTTCTACAAAGACAAAAGAGCATTTTGTGGATACTTTCCAAGGATATAATTACATCGACGTTACAAAGGGAATTCTAGAAAGAAACAACTATGTACAAAAGACATACAAAATTATAGTAAATTTCCAACGTTCTGCACGCTTTTTTAGAAAAAATAAAATTATCGATTTTAGAATAGAAGTATATAGAATTATAAATCAAAATGATAGATTTTCTAAAGTTGGCTTTAAATTTAAATACTGATTCCCTTAATGGTGCAAAAGAGCATTTTATAAAAAAACATGTTAAGATAATTTTTCACTGTTGATAATTTGTGAAATGATGTTATCTCTGGAGACGAATTAATTGAACTATATTATTTATCTTATTTATCTTTTTCTCTCTTTCTCTCTCATTTTCTTGACTTCTTAAGGTTATCGTAAAAGAATCGTAATTTTTTGCATGGTTTGTAACGACTTCTACTAATAATTTAAATTAATTCCGATAGCAATTAAACACGATGCAATCATGGGATCGTTGTGCTACAAATAAACGTTAGCTCCTCTCTCGTTGAAATATATTCTATTGTAACACCTACACCTGACTGATATTGTATTATCTTGCGTGAAAGAATTTATCGTGTGTTGAAATCTACCGAAATTTCGAATAACAAGCATTTGCTTGATATTTCTCGATCACAACACTTCCAATGATTCACTTTATATATTGATATTATTGATATTACTCATCAGCTGATTTTTAAAATACACGTATATCTTCTCTGATAATCTAAATTTAATCTCTAGAGAAATTTCTCCTTGTGTAATTATTATCTTCCCTCTCGATTCTTTTACGATAATTTAATCTTTAGTAATTTATTATAGTCTTTCAACCTTTAGTATGCAGTTTGTGAAGTTTTTAATTAGAATACCATTCACCACGAATCGATCATAAGATAAGAATCCTGTTACTGAGAGTGCGGCTTAATTCGCGAAAGCATGCTCGCGTTTTAGAGTACTTGTCTCCTTAATTAGCGCACGCGATACTTTTACCTTCGGACGTTGGCAGGTGTCAAATCGAGAGTATCGTGGCCGAGAATTTCCGTTGCAACGGACACATGTACGAGGGGAAGGAAAGTCGGACATCTGTACTCAAAACGGTGACCGACGCCAGGTGCGAATCCGGAAAGTTTCCTCAGGGTGATTCAGAGACGTTCTCCCATGGACTAAAGTGTCAAAATGAATGTTTAAAACCCTTATGTGAAGGCATGCACAATTGTGAACAAGTTCTTATTTATCGTTTTCAATAGCATGTAAAAAATGTGCGCTATAAATTTGTAACAGAGAAAAGTAAACGATTCTTATGCTATATATCGTATGCACATAATTATAAATTCTCGTCTCGCGAATGACAAGTTTCGAGTTCTTTCGTATCTTGGTGCACAAAGGCAACGCGTGAAAGTATGTTTAGCAGCTATTCGATGCTCTCCTTTCCTTTGTATAAAGTATTTCACAACTAGACCGGATATTTCTAAACAGCAAAAATCTTTGAATCTTGTGTTCACTCAATTCCGATTATTATTACCTGTTCATCTATAAAGTATTTTTACAGAATTTACAGAGTTGACACTGAGAAAAAAAATTGTTCATGTGACTAAATTAATTTTTTTTGTCTTTATTTCTTTTGATGTGAAGAATGTATGTATTTTTAAGTCAAACATATTATATCTATTTGACTTAAATACATGAGGAGCAGACTTTCAAGATGCGTTTTGTCCAAAATTTGTAATTTTCAGAAAACGAAAAAGAAAGAAACTACGCACACAAGAAAATTACGCACTTTATAGAAAATAATAATAAGATAATTAGGGGGAAGACACCACACACTTAAGCTTTTATTCTTGAATAATTTAATGTTATTGAATTAAGTTACGAAAAAATATTATTTATATTCTAGAGACCTTTCTTTATTTACACAAATTTATAAATTTAACGTTTAATAGTATTATTGGAAAAAATTGACGTCTATTAAGCTGGCCCAGCCACTTCAGCACAATCAAACGCGACCTATACCACATTTTTT
>NW_017257301.1:1206884-1208025 GCF_001594055.1 Mycetomoellerius zeteki
TTGTTTAAATAATTTGTTACTCGCAAGTTTTTGATATCAAAATGTTCCTTGGAACGTATACTATCGAAATATACCCGTTTCCGATTTTTTTACTTAATAGACGTAAAAAATTGATATATCATACCTTGCAAAAGTGGCATCTTCTCCCTATATATGTATATGGATAAGATGTCACTTCCTTATATGAGAGAAGATGTTACAAACAATTAAATAATGCCATGCAATATAAACTTGCATATTTTATTTATTTACAGTCCATAATCAAGAGTTTAAGCTATAAAAACACATTAAAGTACGATAAAACATAAATTGAGGAAATATGAAAGAAATTAATTTAGGAAGTAAGTCGGACATATTTTCATTCGTTTAAACAGCATTTTATTAACTTAAAATATTTCGAATTATATAAAGCATCCAAAATTTTAATTCATAAAATCGTTTTAATGACGATTTCAAGCAGGAAAAACTGTGTTTTGTATTTACTGTCATCTTATCCCTAAGTGTAAAAGGAATATTCAATTGTTGCAACTATTACGCATATAAGAATATTACAAATTATAATCTTTATCATCCACATGACCGCCAGGGAACACTGATTAAAATCGTATATCATTTGCCCGGTTTTACAGTAAGCATCAAAATACAGACCTTAGCTATTAGCATACCAAATATTACAAAGAGCATGTTTCACGACTTACCTTTTCGTATTTCGTATAATCTTTTCCAATCGACATTGGTATGAACATGTTCATTTAAGTCTATATAACTGCGCAACTGTTTGCCACACGCTTTTGCACAGTTGGTATGGTTAATGCGCGTTCTATATAAAAACTAAATAAAGAGCGTTTTTCCTCTTGTGGCATCTTCCCTTGAATTATCTTAAGTCAGTAAGATGTAAAATATTAAACAAAATTACTTACCAATTGTTAAGTTAACTAAAAATGTTAAACAAATGCATTTTGTTTGTTTCTAGTTAAAAAACATAATGCATTTCGAAATGTCTATGTTTTTTCAGCATATAAATTATAAATAAAAAAGTTTTCTGAACATCTTAGAGTAGCTTACACTGAAAAAAAAGATTGGCTGCTGCAGCAAATTAGATGGTAAAATATGGCATAGCATTTTTAATTGGTTGCAGCAG
>NW_017257301.1:1208059-1217086 GCF_001594055.1 Mycetomoellerius zeteki
AAAAATGCTATGCCATATTTTACCATCTAATTTGCTGCAGCAGCCAATCTTTTTTTTCAATGTATAATATAAGTCATTCAACATTGAACACTACGCCGCCATCTAAAAAAATGAAATTTTGAACAAAACGCATTTTGAAAGTCTGCTCTTCACATACATATTCTCCAATTAAAGAAATAAAGATAATTTAATTTAGTCAAATAAAGACAAATTAATTTAGTAAAAAAGTTTTTTCTTAATAGAGTATAAATATTTCTGTAATACACAAAATTCCTTGAAGAAAATTCGCAATGGACCCAAGAGATCTAGGAAACCCTTCGGATAAACTTAAAAAGGATCAGTCAAGAAATGTAATCGCGTGTCGTCGAATCATCGCAATCCGACTACGTTGAGACGCACAAAGCGTTGAAAAATGTTTCTATCAAACTAAACAGTGTATATAACTACGGCTTCGTCGCAGCAAGTCCAATCTCGACTCTAATCCGACCGTGAAAAAGGATGCAATGGGAGAATCAGTTCTCCACTTCTCCCGGCTCTTCTCTTTCGGTTCACAAGAAATCGGAGAATATGTTACTTCCTCATATCTCATACGTCTATTACGGTTCATCGCCATTGCGCGTGTGAGAACGAGGAAGTGCCTCCGACAGTTATTCGGTAACGCTTCGTGTTACAAGCTAACGGATTACAGTTCGAAGAGAGACAAAGTGCAGTTCTTTCTTTCCTTTTTTTGTCGCACGCATTTATTTCGTAATCATTTTACGAGATCTTGCAGATTATGTAAATTCAGATTTCAAGTTCCGTAATGATGCACTTGCAAAGGTCAGTGTCATGATTTAATAACTCAATACATACACTGAAAAAAAAGATTGGCTGCTGCAGCAAATTAGATGGTAAAATATGGCATAGCATTTTTAATTGGTTGCATTAGTCAATTTTTGGTTGTGTTAGCCTATCGAAATCCTATACTGACATTGCGGATAAAAAAATTACTGAAGTTTAATATTGAAAAAGCAAACGAGTAAAATATCTTCTCAACTTATTGCTTCAGTTTCTTATCATCTTAATCTTTTTAGTACACTTAATATATATTTTCTTTTTTTATATCTTAGTTAAACGCAAAAGAAAACGTCTTCTGGTAAAAGGGACAACCTTCGTTTATAATGCGATGAAATTACCGGAAAATGTCTGGGAATGTTGTAACCGTGTGGTTTTATTGTTTAAATTCTGTATTTCGGTCAAGGTTTCGCAGAAGTTACATGAAGGCTTAATCAATAAACCTCTTGATTACAAGCTTCAAAGTCACTATGCACCATTTTCATATATTTAGCGTGTATAATTAAATCACCAATTATAAAATTCGATCAAATTCGATCGCTTATTACAAAGTTCTTAATTTGTTTCACATTTTATTTTCGATGTTTGTTATAACTATCCATTGTTAAAGAGATCTAAAATGGAGAAACTAGAATCTAAAACAGGATCTAAAATGCAAAACACGACTTATTTTATTACATATCTAGATATATTACGTCGTTCGTTACGAGCTATTTAAAAATATCGTTTATACAAATATAAAATGTTTACTATTTGTTATATTTAAATTGATATTTTTTATCTTTAAATTACGGCGCTAATATTGAAAGAATAAACAATGACATAAAAAATGAAGATCATAAAATAATAATTGATTTCTCGGAATCGCGAAAGGGGCGGTAACTGATACACGATGTGTGCAACGTTTTTTACTCTGATATAGTTTTTTACTCTGATATAAGCGAGAGCGATTATGCACGAAAGCCATAACGTGAGATTTTCTCGTGCCTACATGGAAAGTCGATCGAAAGAAAAAAAGTAGATGTGCGCGAGAGCTGATAAAGAAATCTCTGTTTTCACGAACTTATCGCCTCGATTTACGATATTAATATTTAAATACAAGCACGCGATATAAAATGATTGAACATGCACTTTTTTGAACATGCATATTTTTGCACGTCATATCTGCTTATTTATGATTTATTTATGAATGTACTATTTATGATTATATCGTTAATATTAAAAACTGAAATTGAAAGATTAATTTAAATCAAATTATCTATCTAATTTATTTTGTATTTTAGCACGTATTAAGTAAAAATAACATTAATTATAGTACGCATAAACGAAATATCATTTAATATTACTCGATACGTATTCTGCGTTTATTATTAGACTGACATTTTATTTTCATTGTTTACAGTTCAGAGGGCTAAGGACCTGCTAACTAAAGGAAAACACAGTGAGTTATACGATTTTATGTACTATTATAATTTAATTGCATTTGAAAATGTTTACTCATCTTGATGAGTTTTCTATTTATAACAATTTATTAAATATATGTAATAAGATATGCATTAAATATATCAATATTTAAAGTATGTGAAAATTAGATAAATTATAAAAAAACCTTCAATCTCCCATACACAATGCCTAAAGCATCCTGAACACAATAATATCTTAAGAGCTCTCAATAATCCAGCTCTGTCACCTGTTTTCTCTCATTGACGCGTGCATCATCACGTTTCTTACTTACCTACACGTTTCTTATTTACCTACGTTACTCATGTGTTTGCGCCGATACTGAGTGACCTCGTATTCCGTGGTTATTTTAGGTCATGAATCGTCCGGTTTTCGCTGGCAAGGTAATCTGAGTTTGCAAAACAATACGCACAAATTTTCGTACGTTGCCATATTAACTAAATTCATATTTCAAGGCGAAATATATATACATAATCTCGTTTTATGCATTAAGAAATCGGCGATCTGCTGAAAATAAGTAACAAAAATATGTCAGGTTTTCTGAGAAGAATTTTTATAAAATAAAAATGCATTACTCATTTTAATGAACTCAGAGAATAAAAAAATAAATGTAGAAGATTTATAAGTTACATGTATATGAAGTAAATACAAATCAATAAAATTTATCATCGAATTTTCTCGCTTTGAAGAAAATTAGCATAGAAATTTGACAATGTGTATTTAGAAACGTTTGACTTTATTTACAAGTTAGTAATCCAACTGCAACCAATATAATGTGAGCGTCTAAGTTATCTTCTCGACCCAATAATCAGTGTAATTGCGCGACGAGTTAATGACTTCCGATCCTCGTTCACTATACACACATTGTGACATTACCGCTTTTATTAATGTAATGTAAAATAAGTAAATTTGCTATTGCTCAAATAGCAAATTTGCTATGTTCTTTATGGTTAACTGTATGGCATACTTTATGGTTAATGATAGGTTTGCATCTGTGGAAAGATTTATAAATTAGAAGCGCGTCATATGTTGGGTTAAATAACACATTTCATTACCTGCATATGAAATAGAATTGAATTACTTCAATTCTATTATATCAATTTCTATCAGAGTTGAGAAGCATTACTTTTCCGTTACTTGTATAATAAACTTGTATAATAAACATGATGTTGCAATTTTTTATAATTAAACGCTAAAAAAGTCGACTTTTTCAACCTTAGCACAACTTTAGCGTTTAGTTATAAAAAATTGCAACGTCATTATCAAATTGTTTACTATAAAACGTAACGGAAAAGTAATGGAATTACACTTCCCAACTCTAATTTCTATTTATACCTAAATTAATTTTATTTTATTAATACGAATACTAATGCATCTAATAAATGTGCGCAAACCAGGTAACGCTTTTTTCAGTTAAAATTAAATCGAAATCGGAACTGAATTTTCTCCTTTTTTAATACAACTACTAAATAAGCAAACTCTTAAGACGGCATTTCTACAACGATCGAGACCAGACGTATTTTCTTACCAAGTGAGATCTTTAATTCCCGTTACACACATCTCATTAATCTCCTGACCTCGCTCCCGGTCAACACCGATCCTCGCCCACGTCATAAAGCAACACACCAAATTGTGAATGTACGTATGCAGAGACCAACGATTGCTTCGTTACAATCACACTCGGCAAGGAAAAGTACCAGACGTCGGTGAAAGAAAACGCTACCAAGGACGTGGACTGGCACGAGGAATGCGAGCTATTGATTCCAGAACAAGGAAATACCGCGGAGATCGTCCTCACCGCTCTACATCGCAACTTCCTAGGTGTCGACCAGTTTCTTGGCACCGTCAGTATACCACTCTCCAGCTTCGACGTGTACGAGAGGCCCAGGAATCGATGGTGTGTTTGCGATAGCGTTAATTGCAAATTGCGTTTCATGCAAATCTCTCCCACACCTCCCGCCCACAGAAAAATAACTCGAGAAAGAGAACTCATTTCGTATCGCTTATCTCATTAATCACTCGCATTCCTTTTGGCATTCTTATAGCGTGATGCTATAATCGACCATTCGCCTCGTGTGGCAATAAGTTTTTGATATGGTCAAATATATATTTGAATTTTTTCTTTTAGTATAGTAGAGTTTACATTTTCTATAATATTTATCTTTACGCTATTCGTTGTTTGCGTGTATTTATTTTTTGGATTTACGTTTTTATCTAAAATCAAAAGATTTGTAACGCTTTTTTTATTCTTAACAAATGAAAAGATTTCAATTATTAGAGTTATTAAAATTTAAAATTTGCTTTATGAGACATGCACATTTTATCTGTTCTCAATTTTGTGATAAAATAAATCCGCTTGTATGTAGGTACGCTCTTAACAGTAAACCAGGCAAAGAGAACACGAAGGAGAGAGGTGAGCTCGAAGTGAGAATTGGCTTTATCGTAAAAGCTGGAAGTCTAACCGACTTAAGTAAAAAGGAGCGTCACAAAAGCTCCTTGGGACAATTATCCTCAGCTGCACAGACAATCGGCGGTAGTTTGCTTAGTATCGGCAGTCTTGAAAAACGCAAAGGCCTGAAGAAATTAGCCAAATCAATTGGAAACAAAGTCAAAGGCAAGAGTAAGAATCGGCTCGATGGAAATAATCTAAACGAGAAGGAGGAACGTGAAATCAAAATTACGCGACAAGAACCAGGTGAAGCCGATCCTGGAGTTATTAGCGAGGATGAAGATGAATTCACAGTAAGTAAAAGCAAGCTACATATATATACTAGCGGTATCGTTAATGAAGAGTGAAGGGAAGATTTGATTAATTTTATTATATTTCTAGTTTGACAAATATAATATAATACATATATTGAAGATGTATATAAACGTAACGAATTGAACGAATACTGAAAATAAATTTGTTCAGACTCTGGATTTAATTTCTTTAATTACTTTTTTATCTATTATAGTTCGATGATTTATCTCACAAAAGCTCGGCCTCATCGCTGAATGTACCCGTGCACCCGGGTATTAACAGCGATAATGCTAATGGCATTTCAAATGGCTCGCAAAGCAATGTCTTCAGCGAGGTGCACACGCCACCGGTGCCAATTAACGCCGCTCCGAGCAAACCACCACGGTTTGCTATGAGCGCGTCCACGACAAATTTGTCAAAGGTCGACAATTTAACGAAGGATGACGAGTGGGGTTTAAAACTCTATGGCAAGCAGGCGAGCAGCGTACCTAAAAGGTGAAATGTTTGAAGATGTTTATTTTTAACAGGAATGGGAAAAAATACAAAGATTAAAAAAGAAACCATAACATATTTTATGATCCAATAAATGTTTAACAATAATAAAACTGTAATTATAACAATAACAAAAATGTATATAACAAATAGATTTGTTAAGTAAAAGTATGAGCATGATAAACAATGTTGCATGTTGTACTCGTCAGATGGGACAGCAAACCTAAGATTGTGATAGACGAACCGAAAGATAACAAACGCGACGTATCTCCTATTCGTTCGACATCGCCGATCACATCGAGGTTGAAAGATCTTCCGGAACCTCCCAGTCCCGCGCCGAGGGAAATTCTTCATCCAAGGAACAAAGATGAAAAACTCACTGCGAGCAAGGAGAAACTCGCTGCAAACAAAGAGAAGTTTGTGAAAGAAGATAAACCGAAGGATAAGAAGGACGAGAAATTTGATCTACGAAATCTCAAAGAGGAAAAACATATGAAGAAGGACAAGAAAAAAGACAAGGAGAACAAATTCAAAGACACTAATGACGAAAATCACCTGTCTTCCGAAAGGATTATTATCGGCGGCGAGGATGCCGTTAAGAATGCCGCAAATTCTAAAAGTCGCCTGCCGCACGAGGTCCTTAACCAATTCGAAGGAAAATCGAGAGAAGTAAATATCAAAGCATAAAAATATTTCTTTTTAAATTTAATTTTGTGTTTAAATTTAAGTTATTATCAGTTTCTTATTGAAGAGGAATTTGTAATCATTTTTTTTTATGAAACAAGTTTTTTATTGTAAAACAATTACTGTTTTATTTAATTAAATGTTTTATTTCAAACAAAAAAATTCATTTTACTTGCAGGATCTAATAGAACTGGCATTGCAACTACAGACGCAAGTCACGGAGAAGAACAAGAGACTTACCGATCTGGAGGATTATATCGATGCGTTGCTGTTGCGTGTGATCGAATGTTCTCCGCGATTACTTCAGAATCCATATCAGAGGCGATTGTCATCTCCTGGAAACCAGTAAATCGATAATTCGTGATGAAGCTTTTTCTATCTCCACTTGGGTATCATTCCCTTTTAATGCCTTAGTGATATATTTACTAGACATGACTGATAAGTCGCAAGTGGCTATTTGTTATTAACATTGTTCTATGTTCTAATTTATTTTCTTTTATGCATTATAACTTGAAGAAAAAGATATAACGTTCTTGTAGCAGCGTTGCGAAATCCATTTCCCTGTATTTATTTATGAGTCCCGCGAGAATATAATTGTAGGACAACCAAGTGTGTGATAATAAGTAAATAGTAATTCCCTTATTATCAGAAGCTAGTTTATTATCAATACGAACAAAAAATAGGATGTGGGATGATGCCAGTTGAAAATAATTTACATTTCATGTAATCCCCTGTCTTCCTAGTAAACAAAACTATCGAAGTTGGTCTCGTTCGCGATTGAGATTTCCGTCCAATTGACATTTGCAAGGAAATGTAGCGAATACGATTGTATCTCTCTTTTATTACTATCTGTTATAAACATAGACTTCTATATCTAGACTGTTGATTTCGCCGCCATGTTTGAAGGTAGCTTAAGACAATCCAATGATCAAGCTCATATATTCTTACATATAAATCACACAGATAATATCACATAGTATACATTTATAGACAGAACACGTATGCACATGTGCATACGTGAACTAAAACAAAGATAAAACTCGGAATTAGGTTCATTTCTTTCTATTACATAGGAATCAGCAGTCTAGATATAGAAGTCTGTAATTATAAGTTATCTATATCTAAGAACATTTTATAAGGTGAATAAAAGTTGTAACATGTGGAACTCCGCGAGATAAATACAGGAAAACACGTGCCTTCCATCTTGTACATGTATGCACTCACATTAAATCGAACCATGCCTTGTTAATTAAAGCACTGTTTAATTACAAGCATTATTGAATAAAGATGATACATGAATGTCCGATGTGATACATATGTCACGCAATATTTCAAATGTTTCGAACTATTATGTGACTTATATTTAAGAGAGATAGAATATTTATAATTAACAAATAATAAATGAATTTCAAATTTTATATCCATTTTGCATATATTTCACGTTTTGCTGTTATGATATTAATTTCCATGATGGAAAAATCTTATGTTAATTAACTGATATAATTTATTTATTGCATTCCAACCGTTTCTAATATTTATTGAAGTTATTGCTTTTCTGTGTAAAATAATTGCAATTTTTTATAGGGAGGCAGTTCATTGCATTTGAATAATTTCGAACTTTTGTATTGCGATTATGAAACAGTGGAACGCGCTGCATGAATTGTTTTAAACTTCTCGCGATACCGTCCAGAATCTGCTGGTCACGCACAAAAGTAATGGCGGATGTAGAGTCGAAAGCGTCGGTCGCTCTTCACAATCTGTAAAACAATCCTAGTTTTCCATTCGAAATTTTCGAAATGGGTAATTGTTGAGTTTATAGAGGCATCACCTACAATCTTGATAAAATTAATCTCATTCGACGCGTTTTTGCATGAAATGAACGAATCTGGTAAAAAAGAATCGCTCTGTCCCGTGAACCGAGATATTAATTAGATTCAGATTAGGGAATCTGTCACATTAATGGCATAGAGGATTACACAAATTCGATCTTTGCTTCATAAATACAAATTCTCTGTTTTAAAAACAAATTCTCTGCTTTAAAACATACATTCTTTGCTTTAAAACACAAATTCACTGCTTTACAAATACAGATTTACTGCTTTAAAAACACAATTTACTGCTTTAAAAACACAAATTCATTGCTTTAAAAACAAATTCACTGCTAATGCAAAGAATTTGTGTGCTTAAAACAGTGAATTTTGGTTTTTAAAGCAGTGAATTTGTGTTTTTAAAACAGTGTATTGTAGATGGGCCATAAGAAATTGACCACTCACAGTCGATTATTCTTCTAACAATCGACTGTGGTTGGTCAATTTCTTATGCGTCTACAATATGCGAAGTAAACTTGATTTAAGAAGTAAGAGTAAGGCCGGTATCACCGACGAGATATTATTAAAGACCGACATCCTTATGGGAGTTCGCGTCCTTGTTAATATTGAAGTGATTAAGAGTAAAAAAACTGATAATATTGTACTAATTTTATGATTTATTAGTTTAGTAGACGTGTTTATCGATGTACGTGCATTTAAAACTCAATAATACTAGATTTTTCTTTAAAATTGTGATTTCAGTGTTATCGTCAAAGTTCGATTATCAACAGAAATAATAACCGCAAAGAAAAAAAATTGTAATTTTTCGGTAATATATATAGGATATTATAGCTTTACAAATATGCATATTTATTTATAGAGCATTTATGTAATAAAATATCATGAATTTAATAATGTATTAAAGTCAAATATTTATGTTAATAATGGCAAATTTATATCAATTGTCGATAATGTCAGCGTTCTTCGATTACCTCCGGGCCCTTG
>NW_017257301.1:1217156-1230031 GCF_001594055.1 Mycetomoellerius zeteki
TGGCTGCGTTCAGCAGACTCAACAGTTTTGCAACCGTTTCATGATTGTCTGCTGAGATAGGACCATTCTTCTAGATCTAAAAGTATGATCCAATCAGCGCGAAGGAAACTTCCAACAGTTGCAAAACAAACGTTCTGCTGAACGCAGCCATTGTCCACATTACGTAAACGGGATATCGTTGAAATTCCCGCTCGTTCGAAGGTCAAATTCGTTTTTAGATCAGCGGCCATTCTCAAGCTGGCGCTCGTGGCGTTCGTGAATTGTAGTTCATGCCATGGTTCGTGCAGGTTCGTGCTGGTTCGTATTCGAGAGGCTCGAAAGTTTGCTAGTTGCAGGCACTCGCCAGTTCGGGTCATTTGAATTTTTTGGATTTATTCAGATTTCGGGATGCATATCTCTGCATAACGTGATCGACAGAACGAGGCCTTCCGCGTGTCCCGTGTGCAGTTTTAGGACTAACTCGACCAGCTCATCACGAAGATCGTACAACGATGACAGACGGCACCGGGAACGAGGACTCCGCGGCGTTTAATTCCATATCCGGTAAGCCGTTTATCCCTCGCCGCACGATACCGGTCTTTTGAGGTTATGATTGGTTAGAGGTGTCAAGGAACAGCGGGGTTTTCGGATGACCTCATGCATTTCGATGGATTTTTGACTCTTAAGTATCGATCAATTAGCCCGGTTTGTCTCTTATTATGATGAAACAATTTCCGATCCACGCAAAGTTTACATAATTCCGTTGAGGTGGTCTCTTATAAGTATTCGAATTTATATCATATGATCCTAATCTTGCATCCAACAGTCTATCTGTGATCTCGTTTACATGTATAATTGTTACGTTATCTCATAAATTTTTTGCAGTTTTTCCTTTGAAATAAATCTTGAAACCAATTTATTGCAGATCCAGGCAAGGCCAACACCAGTACAGCGGGTCCAGTAGTTTTATATTCAATTGCACTAGCATGGCGAACCCAATTTCATCGCAGTCTCACCCGAGGTAATGTCTCAGAATCGTCAGATGAAGAGGAAGATCTGTCCCAGTATCAGTTTGAGGATGATCTTGAATACCTCAGGTCATTGGATCCAAGAGACTGGAAGGATCAGGACCATTATGCTGTTTTGGGTATAAAAGATCTTAGACATCGAGCGACTGAAGATATTATCAAAAGAGCTTGTACGTAAAGAACGCTTTATAGAAGAATGTAAATATAAGGCTGATACTAAATTTGTCGTACGACAAATTTCTCAAGCCTGTTGGCTATAGGATAGAAAGATCTGAGAACCTCTCTGTCCTGTCAATTATCAGATTTCATCATACAACTTATATAATATTAATCTAAGGGTCATGGCACATAGAAAAATTTAAGCAGTAAGACAAACAATAAAGAAATTAACATATTTGATTTGCTACTGCTTACATTTTTTGTGACTCTAACGCTGATTTGAAATTGACAATTGATTGGATGTATCTAATACATATATTACAGACAAGCTGAAAATATTAAAGCATCATCCTGATAAGCGCAAAGCAATGGGCGAGGAAATCCGACCGGACGACGACTACTTCACGTGTATAACTCGTGCTTGGGAAACCCTAGGGAGTCAAGCTAAGAGGCGAAGCTATGATAGTGTTGATCCTTATTTTAATGACAATCTTCCAGATGAGAAGGACTGTCGGAACAATTTTTATGAGGTACTAGGTAAAGCTTTCAAAGAGAACTCACGGTGGTCTGTGAAGAAGCCTGTGCCACGATTGGGTGGGCTGTTCACGCCACGAGAGAAGGTAGAACAGTTCTACTCATTCTGGTACGACTTTGATTCCTGGCGCGAATACTCGTATCTTGATGAGGAAGACAAGGAGAGTGGTCAAGAGTAAGTACAACGAATCACAAGGTTTTCTCGAGGAAAATTGTAAAACAGTGTTTTACGACGAAATTAATTGCAGCCGAGACATGCGGAAATGGATCGAGAAGAAGAACAAAGCCACAAGAGCAAAACGGAAAAAAGAGGAGATGATGCGAATACGCACTTTAGTGGACATGGCTTACAATATAGATCCTAGAATAAAGAGATTCCAGCAAGAGGATAAGGATAAGAAGAATGCAATGAAGAGGGCAAAGCAGGAGGCAGCAAAAGCCAGGCAGCAAGAAGAAAAGAGAATAGCACAGGATGCGGCAGAGAAAGAAAGATTAGAGAAAGAGAAAAGAGAATCCGAAGAAAGGGCGAAGCAAGATGCGCTGAAGCAGGAGCGAGAAGTACAAAAGAAGGCGTTGCGCAAAGAAAGGAAGGCGTTTAGAGATTTTTGCAAGGCAAACGATTATTTTGCGAAAAGTTCGGAAGAGAGTCTCCGACACATGGAAAGCGTAGAGAAAATCTGTGAACTATTCAAGCTTGTGCAACTGGAAGAGGCGATGAAGAATCTTCAGACTAACGGCAGAGCCGCGTTTTTGAGTATCGTTGAAGAGGCTGAACGTATAATCGAAGCAGAGCGTCGACATCAATAACGATGCTAGAAATACGCCTGATAAGCAGACCAAAACTTGTACCGCACCCTGGAGCGAGAATGACTTGCAACTTTTAATAAAAGCAGTTAATCTGTTTCCTGCTGGTACTAATCAACGTTGGGAGGTGGTAGCAAATTTCATCAATCAACACAGCAGTTCCACCAGTGGAGTTACCCGCGATGCCAAGGAAGTCTTGGCAAAGGCCAAAAGTCTACAATCAACTGACTTTAGCAAATCGAGTTTAAAAGAACAGGCGAATAAGAAAGCCTTCGACAATTTTATTGCTGAGAAAAAGAGCAAGGAAGCTATTGAAGAAAGAATGCCAGCCGTTACGGAGCGTCTAGACCATCCAATTGCGAACGGTGTTGCCATAGAATCCAAAGAGATGAAAAAAGAATTAGTGCCATGGACACCGGGTGAACAAAAACTCTTGGAACAAGCACTGAAAACCTATCCGACGACGGTTCCAGACAGATGGGATCAGATTGCGGCGTGTATACCCACTAGAACGAAAAAGGAATGTATGAAAAGATATAAGGTAGGCTTTTTAAGAAAAGGATGTTATATAACCTATATTATTATAGTCGCATAATGCAAGTATCTAATCTTAGGTTTTACGTAATATCAAATTTGTTATGCTTGCATAAAGTTTTTCTTATAAAACGAAAGGAAGAAAGATAAAACGCGATGTTTGAAATAATTAAATAATTTAATATTGAATATTAAGTAGATATGTATTATCAAATATAGCTATATATAAGAATAATGAATTGAGCTGTAATGCTATGCTATCTTTGTTGTAGGAACTGGTCGAGCTCGTGAAGGCGAAGAAAGCGGCGCAGATGACGAAATAATATTAACTGCACGCTAAGCTCGAAATTTTCTTCTAACTTATTGAACTCTAATTCAATTTCACGATTCCGAAGCAACGGTCATTTCGTTCCTCGAAATGGAATTCTTCCCTAGAGAATTATAAATGAAAATTAAGACTGGAGGACAAGAACCTTAGCTTACTCATTGAATGCCAGTTCGCGTGTATACTTGTGCCTTGTTATAGCCGATACGTGCACAAATTAGTCGCACGGCAGACAAAAAAATTCGACGTACTTTATTCAGTCGATTTCGCGATACGTTTTATTTCTAAGCGTTATACGTTTTGGAAGGTACCTTTAAAACCGTGCTTCTACCCGACCATTACTTCCGTGAAGATGAAGCTTATGATCTAGGAGAACTCCTGTGTATAGTTTTTTTTGGCAACATGAACTTTCGCGGCCGACCTACACTTCATATTGTAAGTACTGTAAAATAAAGAAGAGCTGCTGCCACCGAAGAGAAGCAATGGCCAGAGGAGAACGGCGGACTTTATAAATAAACGAGAATGTTTCGAAAGATGCCCGTTGGATAAAATTGCCCATCGATGAGTGTGTGTTCCCGTAATCCCATTCTGTGAGTACTGATCCTTTTTTATCCCGTTTATATGAATCCTTCATTTGCTATAATTATATGAACGTTTTGAACGAATGGAAGTATTATTTAATCCCAAGTGAAAAAACATATTATTGCTAAATTTGTAAAATATTTTTCTTGTATTTTTATCTTTATTTATGAAAATAATTTCTGTAATATATTTGTGAATATTTTATAAATCTTACCTATTCTCTCTACATATATCGCTAAAAAAAAGAAAATTATTTTATAGAAGGCAATAAGATGCAAAATGATAGGATTTCGTGAAGAAATCTCATTTTAGTTACCGTTCAATTTTATTTCCTATTTTTCTCACTTCATATTTCACAACATTCCAAGTTTAGAATATCCCATATTCAAACACACTGCATTACGCACTGCTCTAAACTTACGTGAAATATAATTAAGATGCATCCTTTGACAAATCTATAGTTGTCTGTACGCCACTATAATCTAACATAATAGATGAATATAATTATTGTGCACTTTGTTCCATTATCACGCACGCTAAACGCCATCCCTTTTTCATTGAGAAATTTTGCGTCACACTATACTCGACGTTATTATTATTATTAATAATATTTACAATTAATATTTAATTAATTTCCGACTATTAATATAATTTTATTTGAACGACTCAAGCACTATTCGTAACAAATAGATCGAAAAACAACCTTAATACAGTAGAAATACGTAATTGGTCCTGCTGACGCGCATTTTATGAAAACGTACACATTTATATATGTAGGTATATACAGAATATCCTAGATTAAGCAAAAAATATTTTGGGGTAAATTTCATATCGGCTTCCTTTTTAAATTTCTCTCGATTGACTGGATTATATTTTTTCCAATCAGTTCATAATTTTTTTTCTTGGTTTTAACTATGTTATTCTCGACCGTTCCTCCCTGATCGTTTTTTAGTCTCATGAAAATATTGGAAAATATTGGTCTTTCTATACGTGTCTTTACCACACGATATTATACGATATTTACGATAAACTTCGTAATAATCTATGACATATACATATTTTTTTCCGCATTATCGGTTTATTATGACTTATTATAAACGGAACTTAACACGTTTCGTTGTAAATTTTATTCTATTGTAAAACGGTATAAAAAGACAGCCAAACATCGTGATTAGAACATTGAAAAATTGACTATTCTATTGCGCACAAATGAAGCTACGTCCATTTCGCAAGCAAAATAATCTCTTTTCAATTTTAAATCACAAATAATCTATCTATCTCTCATTTATTTTCACCATTTAATCGTTAGATGATGATCTTGTAGATTCCAACGCTGATATCTTTCCTTTTCCTGAAAACTTTATTAACACTAGAAATAGTGACGATTAATTACCTATTTCTACTATTTAAATACATATATATATCACTTTAAAAAAAGAATGAATGGGGAAAAATAAATTTAATCATTTACATATTGCAACAAAAGTTATGGAAAATGCACTGTTGTAAATTTGATAAAACTAACTATTTCAACTGCTTTGGTTGTCTAGTGTTAAATCCTAGCAAAATATACACGTATATGTGTATACGTGTGTATATGTGTACGTATATTATAAACGAAAAAGATCGATTGCACGGGGTTTTAATTACTATGACAATTTTTATTCAGACATCATAAGATATAAACAGACTTCGGATTTTTAAACATTATGGTGGAACCAGTGGTTCTGGACCGTGTGGCGCTCTATTTACTTTTTTTATTTTTGTATTTTGTATCTCTTCCGTCTGCGAGAGACGAGAGGAACAGACGGCGATCTATATTACCTTACAGAGCGTAAAAAATTCTACTTGTGGTCATGTTTACGGACCCGTAGTCTCTGTAATTTACACTTACTGCTTCAACATCATCCAACTCTTTTCTAAAAATTTGGCATATGTGTGTATGTATATATATATATTTATATACATACATACACACACATGTGTGTATATATACATATATATATACTATGTATTTTGTAATAACGGTTTCGCGTTATCACTTCCAATAAAAAAAATATATAGAGAGAGAATAGTTATAAAAAGAAGGGAGGGATAATCAAGTGAAATTAATATATAGAGCGTCAAACGTGGGACATGCAACGCAATCAACGATTAAAGAGA
The DNA here is from genome assembly GCF_001594055.1 of Mycetomoellerius zeteki. NCBI lineage: Eukaryota > Metazoa > Arthropoda > Insecta > Hymenoptera > Formicidae > Mycetomoellerius > Mycetomoellerius zeteki. The sequence continues at coordinate 1,223,265 of NW_017257301.1, forward strand.
CAAAATCAAAGATAAGGGAAAGAAATCTTCGATCGTTCATACATCGGGCGATCTACAAGTCAATCATCGATACAAGCAGGGAGCTCTTGGACTTGTAGAGAGAAAGTGTTAGAATAAAACAAAATAATAAAATAAATTATTAATATGGCTTAATCAGAATAAATCAATAAATAATCTGAATGAAAGAAACGTAAGGTGGGAAAATAGATTGGCGAGTTGTACGTAGGAAAATTTGCGAAGAGATGTGTGTGAGAGAGTGGAGTTTGCATTGGTCGTAGACAAGCCGAAAGGCTGCCGAGGAACGTGGTTCTGAAAGTACTCCAAACTAGCAATCCGTATAACAATAAATCGATTTATCAATCGCCCAGCATTCGTCCTAAATCGACGAAACTCTGATCTGAGGTCTCTTTCATTAAACATTAGAATTCTAATTAGTTCTATACGTTCTCTCCACGTTACATTCTTTCTTTTTTTTATGGTTCGACATAGTATACAAACGGGAAAAATCGAAGCATTACATGACAAATCTCCAGAACCACGCCGATTGACGAGTACTTATAAAATTTACGAGAGCTTAAAAATTTGTCAACGTCTATAAGTTAACATTTACGTAGTTAGCTTCAGTGTCCATACACCCTCCGGTTTTCAATCTCACGTTTCTGCGTACCTCAAAGTCACTCGAATGACATACATCAATAACGCGATTTCTATGTGTTGTAATCGGAGATTGCATTACTGCGGCTGCTACGGTTCTCTGTCGGTTGCATTCATTTACGAGTGAATTCTTTATGCGTGAAAGAGGAGGACCCGCGCTTTCTCTATTTCCAAACGATTAATTCCAAAAATTTCGCACGAAGGCGCGTCTTAAGTTATTTAGAACCATTTTTCGCTTGAATCCTCTTCTAACATTACTTACAATTATTCCGTACAATTATTTTAATATTACATTCAATATACATTTCGTTATTGTATGTTAAAAGCCGATTAATTTTGAATAGTTTTACGATTTTTATTTCGATTGATTTAATTCCGTCTTTAATTCCGATTTTCGCTCAACATTATAAATTTTCTGTAAAGCTAGCGAACTTTGATTACTATTATTAATTTCTAGAGTCCGACCGAAACCACATTTTGACCTCCGGCCGAAACTGAAAACGAATATTTGATTGTCACTCAATTTCGGCTGAAAACGAAACTGAAACCGAAACTTAGATCATAGTCTTACTAAAAAAAAAAAGAGAGAGAGAGAAGCTAACGGAGTTACATTTTTTCAGCCGGAAGTCGAAATCGACATTTATTTTTTAATTAATTCGACCTACAGAAGCGGTATGATTTTCAGAAATCATATAACAAATTTATGTACTCCTTAAAAAACAAGATTTTATTAAAATATCTAACTATAATAATATGATAATATTGCATTCTCAACTTTTAAAGAAATCAAATCGCAGTTATTATTAGGATCACATCAAAGTTTGTACTCAAATTGTCTTAAGCTTAATCAACGAGTTAATAATTAAAATCGAATAATTATTTTTTTAATGCTCACCGACGCAACTTGTACAGTTTCGGTTTACCCTTTGAAATTTTCTCTTAATTTCGGCCGAAACCGAAACCCTGATTTTTTACCGAAACTGATTGAAACCGAAACCGAAATTTCGGTCGGATTCTATTAATTTCTTACAATATGACAATATTTTCGAGGTCAAACGTTAGCTGATTGGAGTGAAACTTTTCAGTTAGCTCGTCGTTAATTAAAAATTACCGGTAAATCTCTCGTAAGCGGCGCGAGTCCCCCGGAGATGAGAATGTCGAGAATATCTATGAAGTGGCTTTTTATAAAGCTCTGTATTATTGAGCATGCACTTGAATGGGTGTAATCGTGGATCGAGATAGAGAGAAAGAGAGAGAGAGATTCGTGATTCATCTTGCATGTTCGATCATCGTCACATCCGAGTTTACATTTTACATAATAAAAATCATATATCGCGTGACCATATTTCTTCAAGAGAAAAAAGGTACGTCCCATCTACTTACCCCGTTCCCATTACACCCTCGCCCTGCTATTCTCGTTTTGTATAGAGATTGCCATCTAGAGATATATATTTTTATATATATATTTTAATATAATAATCTCAAATCTCTCGCAGCGCTAGTTTATCGGCCATTCATCCTCACGCATCTCAGCGGAAATATACGCGCAACGGTGTTATGTACACAATTACAAATACGAATAATATCTATATATCGTCACAACATGTCATCAATAGTGTACACACTCGATTTGCAGCTCTCTCTTCTCGCGCAATAATAATTCGCAATAATAATCGTTTACTTTGTCTAAGTTGATAAAAGTCTTTCTCTGGTCCAAGAGAAGTTATAGATACTTAGGCACTTGTTATCTTGTCTAGAATCCATATACGCATGAATCATGAGTTGTAATTATCGTGCTAGTAACCGGTAATCATAGGAATAAGGACAACGAGAATAATCAATAATGAGAACAATAAGAGCGATCATCCGCCGACATGTTTTTCATCCTTTCTTAACTCTTTACGACTCGAATTTTTTTTATTTTAACACTTTTTTATTTAACTTCTTCATGTCGCTTACCTGTCTGTATAGAAGAGAGATTTTTACTGTCCAATAGGAAATTATAGTAAGATGATAAAAAGTTATCACGTCAGAATACTCTTATAAGATAATAATAAATATTCTACGGAGCATCGTAAAGAGTTAAAACAGGTGATGAGTTTTGAAAAAGAAAACATTAGATCGCTGTAAAAATAGACGAATTAAGATAATTGAGAAAAATCCATTTTTGTAAGATTTGACTTAATCTTTAACATGAAAAATTTTAAATATTCATAATTTCAGATATCTCGGTTTCTATATTTCACTTTTTAATACTAATACGAAATTTACTTTAATATATTTTAATCCTGAGAGAGGAATTTACTTTCTGAATTTCTAATTTATTGTTTCCCAGACGCTTTTTATACAGATTAAATTATATAAAAAATTTACTGTTTAAATTTATATTATTTCAAAAATTTTGAAGTTAATCACTCAAGTCGATGAGAAATTTCGTAGAACAAAATTTCCAATTACTTTCATTTTAATTCGTCTATTTTCTGTATGTGGAGTACACGCGGCATTATCGTCGTTTCTCCCTTGATAAAGAATCGAACCAAAAACGGAGATTAACGTTAAATGGAAACAACGGCAAATTTCTACAGGATTGTTACTAGAGAAATAAACCCAATCCCGTCGGGAGTCCAGGTCCCGGGATGTTCCGTCGATTTTTATCTCGCGATCGTTCGACATTCAAATAATGAAGCTCCGCGCCGCGATGATTCCTTAGATCATTCCGATCAACCGTCGCGGCGGTTGAAAATACATCTTAAAAGTCTATATATCCTTGTGCCTAAACGAACAGCAATTTGCTTTGCTCTATCATAACTCGCACGCATCTCGCCCGAGATATCGTGTCAAGTTAGCGAGCGATTCGCATGAATCAAAAATGTTGGATGAACACGCGCGTTCGGTTAGAAAATATTTGCTCGAACGAAAATACGCGTTCATTGGCGTATCACGGGATGGACATCTCGACATCGAGCGATCGCCCTTCGTCATTGATTTTGGCCCGCTTTTTCCTAGACTAAATCAGCGTTTTGTCGAGTGGCATCTCTCCGCACCTAACTACAACTATATATATTCAGAACAGTTTATAAAGCGTCCTCATTGCTTTTCGAGCAACAACAACAACGGCGATTAAACCCCGTGCAGTCTGAATCCATCGAACTCACGCGATCGATTCAGATCCTGACGAGGAAGTCGCGATGATTCTTCGCAGTTACTTCATGTTAACTGGCGATCTTGGTCTTTCGGTGACTACTCCTAATGAGGGGGAGTAGAAATTTTCGGGTTACGTGGACGATGTTCGCGTCGCAGTGAGCTTCTCGTCCTGCTAGGACGGTGATTGTCGCTGTTGCTGTTGTTGTCGGTTACTATTGCGACGGTAGCTGGAAGAGTGCAGCTGGCGATAGACCGGCTGACTCGGTGGCTGTTCCTGTAACGGTTGGTAACCGATGCCGGTCGTGGTCTGTTGCTGAGTGCTCCACGGCTGCAGCTGTTGCTGCTCCGCGCCCTGCTGTAACTGATAGGTTAACGGCTGACCACGTCGCTCCTGCAGGAGCAGTTGGTGAGCTGCCTGATCCATCTCCTCACGCGTCATGTCCAACGCCTCTTGCATCTCACGCGACGTGTACCGTACGAAATCCGGATCACAGAATTTGCCCAAACCTTGTTCCACCAAGACCTGAAAAACGTACGATGCAGCGCGAACATTATTGAAAAATTGCTTTATTATTTTTAAGTTTTGAATTATCTTTTTTTTTGTGATACAGGTGAATCAATAATTAACCTTAATTTTTTCCTCAAAAATTAAGGTGCAGTTAAAGTTACTTATTGACCTACGTGAGTTATCCGTTATTCTGAAACTCACCCGTCCAACGAGGCTCTCCGCGCTTCCAATGACCTCAAAGTTCGGCTTTCGATCAGCAGGACTGCCGGGCATACTGTGGGACAGGCGCTCTGCGCCGACGCTTCCATTACTCTCTCTGGCCCAGGAAACTGACGAACGAGGAGAGGCGTCAGAGTGTTAGCTCGAATAAGTCACACCCTGCCTCCTTATCGCTTTCGATTTATTTTTGTCGAAAGACCATTTGCATTAGCGAGCATAGCACACATAAACTGATTTAGTGACACACGAATGCTTCTTTCAAGCTTTACGAAATTACTAGTATTAGATGTGTTAATCGAATTGCATTTAAGAATAAAGCATTAGGTAACAAGACTATTAGGAAATTAGTTTGAAAGCTGACAGAACGCGTGCTTCGAGCAGCGGTTGACCACCTGAGCAACACTTTGCTTCGTATCCACGTCTCTCTTCGTATGTTTTTTGCGTCGATCCCTCTCGGGAAATTTTCATCCAGGGGTTGTTCGAATGAAAAATGATTGTACCTTACACGTCAAGCTGTCTGCTTTTGTAGTCTGCATTTTACATGTTAGATTCATTCGATTTTCATTCGAGAAAATTATTTTGATTGCTTTATGATCATTTTACACTAAATCAAATTTTAATTGCTAAACTTATTCTTTGATTAGGAAAGAAATAATATCTAATAATTCTGTGCTTTCTTAATGAAAATAATAGAAATTTTAACAAATTATCAGGAAGAATTGCAGAGATAATTGAAACATAAATCAAGAAAATGAATAATAAAATCTTGAACAAATGAAATAAGAGAATTATTGCTCATATTTGAGCATACATTGATATTATATTGATCTTTTGCGATCGATAGTTTTTAAATGTTAAATATTTAATTTTTATCCTGATTTTGTTAAAATATTGCCTGATATGATAAATTCCATACGTAGTTATTTTATTACTTTACAAAAGTTTAAAACAGATCCTAAAACTTATAAATCATAACTATGTTATATATCATAATTATAATTTTTTTATCTTATCTAAAAGATAACTTACGAAATATTAGTTGTTTGAAAAAATAAAATGTTAGACAATATATTATAAAACGTAATTTATAAATAATTTTAACTGTTCGAAAAAGTAATTGATAGTATGTCTATATACAATATACGATCGCAAAAGATTTATTCGCGTGCTTTAGTCACCTCTGCCGTGATAGGATGACGCTCGGTGTGACAAACAGGAGGCGCAGACGCGCCATTGTCGCGAATCGACATCGGCGAGGAAGCCGGCCACAGCGATCGCTTGGTTCTGTGCCATTTTAAGGCCATTGGCGACGGTGCGCGAGCCGGGGCCTGACGACGAAGCGGCACCGGCCGAATCACGACGGGCCTTGGCCCGGCGTTTCGACGATCGGCCGCCCAGCACGGTGACATGAGGTTTCCCTGTCGTGCCCCGCGCCACGCCACCCTCCGAGTGCGGGTTCCACTTGCCGGAATCGCTCGATCCGCTTCCGGTTGACGTGTCCTCGTCGTCACAGTCGTCTATGGCTACGTGCGAGGATACGGGGACGTTTATCAATGGGAAACAAGCCTAATCACGCCTATTTTTCGCAAGTTAGTTTTACTATGCTGGCGAACGCGACGAAATTTTATTGAATAAAGTTAAAGAACAAGAAGCAAAACGTTCAATATATAAATACAGTCTTAATTTAATACGCTGTTAATTTTGTTTGTTTTCTTAGATATTAATTGTTTATTGTATGTTTCGTCTTTCTATAATTATACGAATTTATTTATTTTTACGTAACGCCAATACTTACAATAATTTTATTCTATTTATGTTAAATACCCAAGAGAATTTAGTTTTATAGATAAATGAAATGAATTGTAAGTAAATTAATTGACTGGAAAGTGAGATCACAAGAGGTCAGTGACTCTTTCGCCAGCACAGCAATAGGACTTTGCGACTCATTAATGTCCACTTCTATCAATATAGATTAGTTTTAATTTCAATTCAATTTACTCTTCATCTTTTTCTAATTCTTAGAAGAAGATAAAAAGTACTCTCTAAAACTTTTTGAGTAAATTATTACTCTGAAGAGTGAAAAATCTCACTCTTAAAGATTGAAAATTAAGCCACTGTTTTTCAAAACTGATTCAATTTTCATTCCTTAGAGTGAGATTCAACTCCAAAGAATTTAAAGAGTGAGTTAAACCGAGATTAAAGTTAATCTACATCAGCAGAAATGAACATAAACTGGCATTCC
>NW_017257301.1:1230288-1259574 GCF_001594055.1 Mycetomoellerius zeteki
GATGGTCGGAGTGCCGGTGGACGAGGACGGTGCGTTCCGTCGCGGTGGAGGCGTGGGTGGCGTCAACTGCCGCTCGATTCCGTCCTGAAGACTGCACGAGCGTGCATACGCACACGCGGGATAGGACGGCGAAGGAAGAAAAGAAAAGCGTAACGGCCGTTCTTAGTACGTTAATGCATGTACATATGGCAGATTCATGCACCCCCGAAAAAAGCCTCGAGATATTTTACTTAAAATAACAGAGATATTCTAAGCGAGAATCTGAAATAACATAGAGAAAATTTGCCATCTGAAAGAACATAAACATTAGATATCACATCAAACTTTTTAATTTGAGATGATAAATAACGGTTGTCTCTTTAATATGAAAAAAAAACTTTTCCTCTTCTCTCTCATCTCAGATCTCTCATTTATTATTTATTTTACTTTTTGTATTAGATTTAATCATTCAAGATTTCGTAAGAAGAATTATACTATGAGATAGGTATGTGTTATTTAATAAAAAATAATTGAAATTAATTTTAAAAATAGTATAAAAAAATTAATACGTATTTTTGTTATAAATCGATCTAAGAGTCATGTTTTCATCGAGGCATTTGGAGGCGCTTAACAAGCATTATCATCAATATGTAGCGATAATCTACGATTAGTAATAGTACAAACAACATGCGATCAGCCGGACATAAATGTTATCACGGACGGGACCCAAACGCATCCTTTTTGCATTTTGAAATACATGTGCGACCCGCACGTCTAATTATCCTCGCAACTTTGCAAAATCAATTCCCGTTTAACCAGTTTTTACATGAAATTCATGTAAATTCTGATTTCTTGTAAAAACGTAATTAAACGGGGTTCTCGAGGCGTGATTAATGAAAGACACATGCAGCCGCGCAGAGCAAGCAATGCGACTTAACAAAAAAAAAAAAATGATGGAAAGCCAGCTACTGATCGCCCTAACTTGTCTTACCATATTCGCTATTGGGATGGAGATAGTTACCGCTACTCGATCCACTGAAACGGTACGATAGTAAACAGAAAAACAAAAGGGATAATGAGAGATGATACGAATCGACCCGCTCTAAGAGGCGAAATAATTTGTCGCAAGTGGGAAAATTTAGCTAAAGGTCATCTAAAAATATTGAAGATTCAAATTATCAATGATAAATAAATTACAATATTAATGAATCGCGTCGTCCATTTTTTATCATTTTATATTATTGCGCGTTTCTAACAAAAGAGAAAATAAAACATGACGTAGCGTTCTCGATTATGTAAATTTACGAGATTATTTTATATAATGAACCAATTAAAAAGTCAAACTGATGAAGGTCCTGCATGCACCATTACGTGATAAACCGAAAAAAGAGAAAAAAATAAAATCTTTATGAAAAATAATAACTATCGATTACACACGGATATGATAATTCTAATAAAAACAGGACACTTCCTGCAATTTATCGCTCGTTCGCTCGCTCTGTACGCGCTCTGTACTTACTCGACCACTTTGTAAGACGTTTGTTGCGCCGGATTACCGAAAACAGCGAGCGGTCTTAGAGGTATATTCTCTTCGACTGCCAGTCGCAAATCAGATCCGATCTGATTCATCGCGCCGTCGCTTAGACCACTATAAAATTATTTTTTTATACATCAATTTATTAATTCATAACTAATTAATATAGTTGAACTAGCATTATATTTAATAAATTAAATACTTTTGTTACAAGCATTAGAAAGAATATAAACAATGCTTAAATTTTAATATTCATGCTCGAATAAATGTAAAGTTATAAAGATTAATGCCCGTGTCTACCAATGTAGATTAATTTTAACTTCGATTCAACTTACTTTTTATCTTTTTCTAATATTTAAAAATAGAAAAAGATAAAGAGTTAGTTGAACCAAAATTAAAATTAAATTACATTGATAGAAACGGACAATAAAGCGTTTAAAAAATTTTACAAATGCTAAAATGATTTAATAATAAATAGAAACATTTGGAATCGTAAAGAAAAATTATTGAAGAAATTATCGCTTCCATTTTTCTGACGCACCTAATCTATATCAATTAAAATACGTAAAAAATTACCCTGCTATATTTGGCACAATTTGCTGAGCGATTTGTCTGGTGACGTCCGTGACGGCGGTCCTCCGTAACGAGGCATACGGTAGAAAATCTATGGAATTGGTCGGAGAAGCCTGTAAGAAAGTTTACGATTAGAACAATCGACAGGAACAATTGTATTCTACATTAGAATTAAAACATTACGTGCCTTCGCAGCGGTAGAATTAACTTTCAGCGATTTCGTTCTATGAAAGTGGTGTCCTTTTCGCATGCTGGACCACACGCTGCCAAAGAGCGAGTGGTTTCTCTGAAAATATTAAATAATTGCATAATATGTAAAAGTTACTATTTAATTACATTAATAAGTTTCTCGGGAGGTAATATATAAAAAGACCGCTATCTCACCCTGTGCATAGGTTCCGGATTGTCGTCGAGGAGTTCTTCCAAATTACCGGAAATCGCGCGTTTTAATTCGGGGCCAGCTTCATGTAACGTTCTCAACCCAGCCTAAAATAAAATTACATGTAGTAAATAATATTATATATGAAATATCCAAGCATGATCTTAAGTTACTATATTTTATTATATAAATTTCTTTTAAACTTTAAAAAATTCACCTGAAGGGTCACGGTGTTGTGACAATCTCTATCACCGTCCTTCATTTCCTGTTCCTTACGTTTCTTGAATCGACGGAAATAGTCTTGGATGAGGAAGGTGGCATAAAATTTGCCGACCGTCACCTCGTCGTCCACTGGAAAGATCGATTCGAAGTGTAAATTTAATTTCGCGAAAGAAAATAAATTTTACGGTGGAGAAACGCTTACCTCCAGGTGGTGGTACAACTTGATCTAGAAGCTTTGGACTAGTCCTCTTCCAGATCTTCTTAATCACCGCCCTGAGTTCGGCATTTGCGTCGTCAATGTTGCCCTCCGTCTTTATCCTTAGTGAAGTCCTCACGACGGCAAATAAAGTCGCATTGAACAATACAGTGCCGTCACTGTTCAACGGCATGTTCATTGAGACGAGTCTCTGAATTTTTAATTTCAAGATTAGATACGATTCCGTTAATTTAAATTTTACTTTGAATTACATATCATTCTCTTACTTTGTTCATTAAATATGAATTATAATTATATAAATTTTAACGTATCCTCCCCATTAAAATTTATATAATTATGATTATGATATCATTAGTTTTATTTACTAACCTTGCAAGCTACCCTATGGGGACACAACTTTCCAAAACCTAAGGGTGGCGATATTTTCCTTAGTAACGTTACCACGTCGAGATGTTTAATTCGACCCTTAGCGTCAGGATCATACTCGGACCACAGTCGAATAAACTCGTCCAAGTGGTGCGGCCCGAGAATTGACCAGTCTCTCGTTAAGTAATCGAAATTGTCCATAATAACGGCGACGAAGAGGTTGATAATCTGTTTTTCGGAAGATACGCACATATTAAATTTTGAAGCTCTCTCAATCGGAGATCTAAATCAGTGCTGGGATTTACTTGCAGGATTTACGCGCGGGTTGGTGAAGGAAGGGGCAGGAATCAAGCTAAAAATCGGCCGAAATGTGCAAGTAAATCCCAGCATTGATCTAAATAATACATGTAAAATGGAACTAATGAGATAATTACAAGATGCACTTACGAGAAATGAACAGAGAACATAGAAGGATATGAAGTAAGGAAATGCAATGTCCGATCCGCAGCTGTTCTTGTCGAGTTCGTCGCTGTTAGAATCACATTTGACACTATCTTGCGACGAACAATCCATCATTATTTCTTGCCACGCCTCACCTATGCTCACAAATATTCGATTGATTATCATTTTGTTCAATGATTACTTTTACCTTCGACTTTTTTTTTTGTTAATAACTTTTTAACGAAGGACAAGCGACGGCTAAAACCTGTTGGAGGTTACTCAAGGTCATGACCTTGACAATATATGTCAAGGTCAAGGTCATTGGGGGGGGGGTCCCCTAATCGGAACATTTACCTGCATTTCTATTAAACGACCAAAAGTTTGGTTAATCGTAAAATTTTTATTTTTTAATATCAAAAATTTAAGTCAAATAACCATGCATACCTGTTGCCGATCTAAACAAAACCAATACAGCTTGCGGAAAGGACTGGAAATTGTTATTGCGATTTATTGCCGTATCATCGTCTATCGCGATCTTTCCGAAGACCTGAAAAGAAGCGTTCGCTTAAATTACCGTCATTTATGTACTTCAAACACGTGTTTTTCCATCGATCAGCGTTTGCTTACTTGCATGCCTATCACAGCGTAAATGAAAAAGAGCATTATAATGAGAAGGGCGACATAGGGCAGGGCCTGAAAAGACTTGATAAACGTCCATAAAAGTGTTCGGATGCCCTCCCCTCTGCTCAATAACTTGACCAGTCTCATTACACGAAACAGTCTAAAGAAATTAATGGAAATGATGGTGGCTCCAGGCTGCAAGGATGACAAAATAGTTTAATTACAATTTCACTTCCTTCCCTTAAATATGATTGTGAATATTACCTCGGGTATTCGATCAAAGTCGAGCGCAACTGATACTCACGTTAACTTCCGAATAAACGATATCGATGAAACTTCCGAGCACGATAACAAAGTCAAATACGTTCCACGCGTCGCCGAAGTAATTCTGCAAATTAATAACGATCTCGTTTATGAGCACAATTAACGTTATAAAGTAAATAAATATAATATAAAGTGAAATTAAAAATGAAATATTTCGAACAAATGTGAAATGTAAGAAATGATTATGATTATAAAATTACACACAAATGCGAGCCTGCACCTTAAATCGAAATGCGGCCAACTTAAACACAAACTCAAGGGCGAACACAGCGGTGAAGATCATATTGAGAACATCCAGGACATCCGTGTAGATCTGCGGTTGTCGATAAAATTTCATCGCGAGCGTCACAGTGTTGATCATAATTAACGTGAATATTGTGTACTCGAACGGTTGGGAGGTGACGAACCACCAGACTTTGTACTGTATTCGATGCTTTGGTATATATCGGCGCACTGGCTTAGCTTTCAGCGCGAACTCGATGCAATTTCTCTGTAGAAAGAAGCGATTATTAATCTTTCGTGATGAGATCCTTCGTGTGACCTCGAAATATTTTAGAAGGAAATTATAATATTATTACGGAATTACATAGTGATACTCAATTCCCATTATTTTTTTCAAGTTTAATTTTTATTAATTTTAACATGAAGATTGTATTATATCTTATTTCCATAAATATTACAGTTTGATATACTATATTTATAAAGCGTTTGTTTTAGAGTTGATTGCACTGTTAAATCTATAGTGTCAAATTTAACTTAATGTGAGTCGCCACTGCTCCTACTCAATCATATCGTTATTTTATACTAAAATAATTATATTTGACACTGTACAATGTTGATTTGACACTATATAGTGTCAAATTTAATTATCGTTTTAGTAAAAAATAACGATATATTTAGTAGAAACAGTGGCGATTCACATTAGGTTAAATTTGATACTAGATTTAATAGTGTGAAAATGAGAATATTCTTGAACATGCATGATCTATTCATGATATTAATACTATTATAATTTGAATAAACAATTAAACGATTAATTCAATACTCGTGCGATTCACCTGATTTTTATCGAGCTCGCAGTTTTTGTATTCTTGCTCGCCCTCGTTCTGGAAGGTGACAATAACGAAACCGACGAAGATGTTCACCATGAAGAATGCGATAATAATGATGTAGATGATGTAGTAGGCGGCCACTATTGGCCGAAAGTTATGAATTGGTCCATGTTTTTCTTGGTTCGAGTCGATTGACCACTCTAAGAGTCTGTTAGTAGACACGAGAGACAGCATTAACTATCTGATATCTTGCATTTAGAACTACCTATTTATCCGTTCTTTTAACTGTTAGCAAAATTACACTTATCGAAATAATGTATGAAAGATGGGATACTTGTCGACAAAGAAGCAAAGAACAGCAAAATAAAAATCTAAGAAAATAACAAGAAAAAGAAAAATATATAAGAAAGGAATTCTTAATGGAAACTTTGTTGTATCGATATTGAGATTGCTGTAAAAGCAAGTTTGAATAAGTAACCTTTTGTATTGTATTTAATGTATTCCGATAGAAATCGAAACAACGTTCTTTGTGAACGCAATGCAAAATATACTTACGATGGCCAACCTTCGAAAGTTGAGACCGTAAAAAGGGTCAACATCGCCTTGGCAACGTTATCGAAATGAAAACGATGTTGTTGCCACTCTCTATATTTTACGATCGGCCTGTTAATATTACTGTTTTCGAATTCCAAATAAGTACCCCTGAAAAGGAGAGTTTCTTGCATCTGTATTCTGAATGTGCGATCTATATTTGAAATTTTCTATTGTTCGTGGATTAATGAGAAATCTCATTATAAAAATTTTCTCTTCTTTACGTTTAATATATTTTTAAATTGGATATGTTTTCTCGCCAGCACATTATTATTATATGCAAAAATCACTAACAATTTTTAAAGATATTTGTGGTTTCCACGTTACAATTTTTAAAGGATCTTGCACAAACTTTATAAAAATCGAATTTCGGTGGAATTGGCTGAAAATTTGATATGTTATAGATCTTGTTGTCTTGATAAAAAATTTCCATAAAGGCATAATCCCCTATAATGAATCGTTTAACTTCTACGAGGCGTCATTTTTCACAGAAAACGGGTTTAATATTACAATATTTTATTTTCAACGAGTACGGTGCATTCCTATGTCATTGTTCCTATATATATTTTTAAGTAAAAAGTTATAAGGATAATAATAACTTTTGATTGTTTCTCACAAATCGGGGTGCTTGAAGTATGTAGAAAGCGAGATTTAACACGCTTGTTGGATGTTCTCTGTTTGTCTTTGTCTTTGTCAAATCCCCTGTGTGGCTTTCCGACTCTATTATTGGATCACAGTACCATGCTCATATCAGTTTAGCTTTAGAGCCTCTTCGGGGACAGAGGCTCTAATAATTCCGAAAGCTAGCGTGATCTTTCTATCTTCTAGTCCACTCCTAAAACTGTTGTTGTCTTATGTTGGATTTTCGCGAGTCGATCTCCTTCATCCGAGGTTTACGGGTCAAGTACCACGATTTGTGAGAGGCGAGGAAACTCACAATAATTGAGCATCCCGATTTGTAAGAAGCAATCAAATTATCCTTATAACTTTTTACTTAAAACTACAGAAAGTGCAAATAACGACGTAGGAATGCATCGTGCTCGTTGAAAATAAGATATTGTAGTATTAAGCCCGTTTTGAAAAATGACGCCCCATAGAAGTCAAACAATTCATTATAAGAGGTCATGCCTGTAAAGACTTTTTATCAGGACAAGATCTACAACATATCAAACTTTCAATTAATTCTACCGAAATTCAATTTCCATAAGGTTTGTGCGGGATCCTTTGCAATTAAACAAAATTAAATAATTTTATTAATTTATAACATAATTAGAACTTACTGACACTCGTCCTCCGTCATTTTCGATGCATCGGTACAATAGAAAAACTTGCCCTACACAACACAAGAAGTCCATCAATTTCGATTACCGTTATCGTACCCATTAATACGGAAAAAAGTAGAATTTATGTAACATGTTAAAGCTGCGGACGACACGCTAGCGTTCTTGAAATTCAATTTGATGCCATTTACCAGATTAAATAATTACTTTTCACTCGAATAGTTTACGTACATACGACTATACGAGTAATTAATGTTCAATATTCTATCAAATACGAAACATAATTAGAAACTCAATAATTACAAAATTCATTTCGTTGCTGTTACGTAAAGATCGGTTTTGCTATTAAGAGAGTTTTGCTCGACGTGATTCGACGTGATTGATTCTTCATGTAGAATTAAAATCTCAAAGATCGCCAGCATGACGGGTTACACATCAGCTGTGAATCGGCCATTCTTGCGGTAGCATTGTCAGCGGCAGCAACAATGAGATGTGATCGAGCAAAATAAGAGGGTGTTAACGTGAGGTAAAAACGTGGTATGGAAAAAAAGGAACATTCCTCGTCGGCACGTGCATACATATGTACAACAAGGTACGGAGCAATGCGTGGGATTCCTCGACGATTCCGCGACTACGTTCATGTTATAAATAAGCGTTTTCGCCACACTTGGTGGTACACGGACATTGAGTGCATAAGCACACACACGCTGAGGGAGAGGTGTCGGTGAAAACGGGTCCTTCGCCCCCCTCGCCTTGAAACCTGCGTCGCGACCATGTGGACAGAGCGAGACGGTGCAATAATTGCGAGGAACACCCTTTTCAATCTTCCGAATTTCTATGTTTGCGCAAATTAATGTATAATCTCCGTCCTTATCGCTTGACTATAACATTTTGATATCGAGTGAAACGTATGTACGTTTCACTTGATATCAAAATTCTATAAAAATAATGGAGATTTATACAAAGTCTCGCATGTAGTTTTGAACTGATGGTAACATTACAAAAATTGTAATGTTAAAAAGATCAAGCTTTTAGAATTAAGATCTCTCATTTAAGATTTGACATGAAATATGATTGAAATTATATCGTAGACTTATAAATAATAATATATTAATTCTAAATAGCTTTATCGTAAAATCTTGGATGAATTCGCGCAGTAATACAGTAATTACAGCATTTATTCATTAGAGAAGATAATACGTCATTTTTCGAAAGAGATGTTCGAAAATATGACGGTATTTTCAGTGGGCGCTATTATGCACCTCAACGGTTTAAAGAGCTGCAATCTATACACGCGTAATGCGCGTCCTGTAATGTATCGTCATGTCTTCGTGACCGCTCCATTATCCGTCGACATGGCGCGCTCGCGTGGGCTCGGACACGGCATGGGAAAAAAGCACGAACAATGGGCCACCGTGACGCGCCAAATTGTACTAATTGCCTACGTAACACGAGCTGGTGCGGGCCAAAATAATGAAACATATTGAAACAACAACACAATCCACCCATCCCTATCGACAACAGCATATAGCTGACGATTTTGTGATTGTCCTCCCTTCCGCCCCTTTTTTCTTGCCTCCCTCTTTCTTTTTATAGTCCATAATTGCTTGCAAGTAAAAAAGCACAGGCGTCGTACGAGTCGCGGCTCGTGCAGAAGCAGCACTATTGCCGTATTCGCGACATATATATATATATATATGTATATATCTTTTTTGTTCTCCTATCTCGTTATTTTAACATTAATTTCTTTTCTTCTACGTCGTGTCTCCTGACTCAGATATCGTGCGTCACGTACTTTTTTGTATACGTTGATAAAAAGCGACGTGTGTACGTGGGAATATTTATATAAAAATAAAACGTTCCTGCGGCTTATAGAATAAACGATCATTATGAGCAACATTAAAATATTCATCGAACATTATCAAGCGACGCTTATGTTGCCTGAGAAAATACCGACAAATTTAATTCACTTTCCTACAATGTTACCCTCTCTCTCTTTAATAATTACTAGAAAAATCCTAATAGATTATTAATTTTACGTGACTATCTGCTCCAATATTAACTTATTATTAGGAGACATATTATCTCGCAATTTTTTTTATCGAATATTTTTTCATGTTTTAATAATTTACTAATTCTCTTAATTAGTTTTCGTCTTCGCAGCAAGAATGTTTCGACATGTGCATAATTTAAACAAAAAAAATACGATGAAATTTAAACAAATTCGTGAGCTTGAAATTTTCGCGAATAATTATTATACGAATATATACTAATTAATTTCAACATGTGACGCGTTAAATGTTCCGTACAACATCAACGACCCAGTATTCCATCTCTACTTTTCCATCTCACCTTGCTAAGAAACTATATTTAATTAACTGTTCCACCCAACTGCAATAATATTATATTTTTGTCGAATACTTTGCTACAATATTGTTTACCAAACAGCTTTGTCAGATTTAATATCTCCTAAATATAAAGAGAGTTTCAATATATGTATATATAATATAATTTCATTCATGTATTATAATTTTATCAATATATACATATAATTTCTATAAAATATAATTCATATTTTCTGGTGAGATAATATCCTCGTGGAATCATCCGTGTCAGTTTGAGTATAGCTACGCATATACTCGCGATCAAGATAGACAGGAATGTGAAAATTCCGCGGCTTGTAAATCACATTATCACTTTTCTCGTTTTGTTTTAAAACGACCGTTTGCACACTCCATTTCGGCATTCGAAATGAAAAAATAAAAATTACTCGTAGTCCCATGCAATACGTTGGACGAACCGTAACCACGAGCGCATCTGACTTTAATCCCTATTGAATATCCTCGTGTCAGCGATTTACATCATCATGAAGCAGACTTATTTGCCACATTAATAATCCTGGATTCATACTGCGATATCCGGCGTTCGATGTCCGATATCCAATAAAAGAATTTGTCTCCCGGAGACAACTAGAACCGAATTCTCTTATTGGATATCATACGTCGAATATCGTGCGCAATATGAATCCGCCAAGCGTCCTACTCGGGGAAGCAGAATGACAGTAGTTCGTCGTGTGTTGCGTTTAATCGAGACTCAGAATTTCAATAGAGTCTGCAATTTCATGAAAACGATATCGATTTTAAAATAACGTTCACGAAGATCCGTATGAGCGTCTATGCCGTCGCGAGTCTCATTCCACTTCCGTTGTGTGAATATGGATGTAGCAAAGTCGGCAGAATCTCGCGCAAAATACGTAGAAGTACGTTGAAACTTCTATACATACATCTAAGGAGAGTTACTCGCTAATGCGTCTCGAGTCCTAATCGGGTCGCATGTGAGTAACTTTAACACTATTTCATACTTTGCGACTATGAAACACAACGCTGTCTTGCGAACATCTGTGTAGATCTCTCTACGGCTGCTCGTACAATCTATCTTTCATCTAAGTCCTAAGTTCAGCTTTACAGTGTCTATTCTTTCTCGTGAAATCGTGTGAGTCGTGGAGAAAACTGGTGTCTAGTCGTGACAAAGCGAAACGAACTATTATCTACTTTCACAATAAAAAAGCATTTATAAATCAATTTTAAGTGAGGCAGATCGAAATTGTAGAATTATTTTTGACAGTTTTTATAAAGATGCGTCATAAATGTTAATTCAATATGTTTTTTATTAATCATAAATTCAACATAATTCAATATTCAAATAACTCAATAATCAAATAATTTGTTAATAATGAAGAGTCTTCATTAATGATAAATCCATTTTCATTTCGTTATTAATGCAATTTGCCATAATTTAATTGATGATATTTTATCAGATGCTGTTACACCAAAGTTCGCCTCGTTCTGTCACATCATCACGTGTAACTCGTGGTTTCGGTGCACGTGGACGGCCAGCATGCACTACGACTAAAGCTTCATTCTCACATACAGCAAAACTGACATGCTTGGTTAAGGGGGTGTCTATTTTTAAACGGGGGAAAGGGGATATAATATGGCGATATATGATATGCGTATCGTTGGTTGTGTGACGAATAAATATATATACAAAAATATAGATATATATATAGATATAGTTTGCACGTCGACGTATAATTACACGACAATTTCGCCTGGTTTTTCTTGGTTAAAAGCGTTATATTGTTAATAACAGCGTTACCGTGCTCGAGGATATTGTTGTAAAAGGGGAGAAAGAGAGAGAGAGAGAGAGAGAGAGAGAGAGAGATATCGGCAGCAATGAGACACACATGCATATGTACATCCGTGAGGTAATCCGTCATCGTTTCCATGTCCTTCCGGCTGTCAGGATCGTGTGCGAAATCACGATAATTAATGATTGATGGTCGATATGCCGATGCAGATAATTAGATAATACCCGACGGATCGAGCATAGATAATTTTGCAGCAAAAGGAACTTTTCTGGAGGGAAGTTTTCTTTACCGAAACTGTGGAATATTATTCATCACGTTATTACGTTAGAAGCTTCGCAACGTTTGAAGTCATTTTGATGCTGTAAAATGTGCCTTGCTGCTGATACGTTCCCTTGTATTATACGATTTAGGATAAAGAAATAAAGTAGGAAAGGTAAAATCTTGGAACGGACTTAGGCAAATTTTATGACTAATTTAATCTGTTTAAAATATCAAGATAGAAAAAAAGTCATGTTATAAAATAGCTTTTTTCACTTAAGTCTATTCCAAAGAAAAATTAAGGAAGATGCTGGGAATCACAATATTACAAAATACAGAGTAGACAGATAGAATTTTCTATCATTATTTTTAATTATATTATAATATAATTTTTATTTAACGCTTTCTTTGTTTTTATTTTATCAAGTAAAACCATATAATAACTCTGATTTTAAATTAATATAATTTACAACATTAAAATTAACAGCATCCTAGATAAATTTATTACAAAAATGATTAAGCATACATTAAAAAAAATATTTGTGTAAAATTACATAATTATGCTGGGCTTTTTCCGACCCAGCATAATCATGTAACATTACTTAAATATGATTGTAAAATTACTTAAATGACTGGAAAATTACATAAATATTTAGGTAATTTTCCAGTCATTTAAATAATTGTATAATCCAATATTATAAAAAAATTTTATTTGAAAGTAAGAATATTAGCTTGTATAATTAATTAACGTTTTGTGATATCCGTTATTCTATTTTCTGTCACTCTCCGTATTTTGCTTAGCAAAATTCAGTCATTCGAGGTACTCCGCCGGAAATTTACTACCGTCGCCGTGGGCGACGGAAGTGAACGTGAGTGCAAGGTGGGAGGATAGAAAGAAGATAGGATAATAAGGAAAGGCAGAGAGAAAGATAGAGAGACAGAGAGAAAGTGGTAACGCAATCTCGTTCGCTTAGTAAGCTTTCTAAGTGGATGGCTGGATCTCTTTACCTTAAACAGCTGTACCCCGATAACAGCGAACATGAACTGTAGGAGATAGGTGACCAACATAATGTTGCCGATCGTTTTAATGGCGACAATCACACACTTCACTACGTACTTTTTCACGTAGCGTTTTCGGTTGCGGACGAGCAGGGCGAGCGAGCACAGCGGGGAACACGTGGGGTGGTGAGAGAGTGAGAGAAAACAAAAAAAATAGAGTAGCATTAATTTGGGGTAGCCGGGTATCATCACTCTAAGGGGCTGATGGCAGGGGGCGGATAAGGATCTTTGAGGCCGTTTAGGTGGTGGAAGTTCTCGCCACGATTTAAATTTTTTTTTCGTTTATATTGTATTCTCTTTAATTGTTCGCGCCCTTAATTGCTCGTAGCGTTTAGCCTCGTTAGCTCGATTTATCCTCTCTCGTGTGTGGTGCCTGCTTTTATTGTACGAATTTCTTACGCGTGGCGATTTACGACTGATCGATCCCTTCGAAAATTGCGCAGCTTCTCTCTGTTTCCTCTCGATTCCTCGGAGCTCTTTCTTCTCGGAGATCTTCGATTTCTCTCTTTTATCTTCTTTTAACTTCTTCTAGGTTCTTTTTTTAACTTTATCCTTTTTGTTCTCATCGCGTTAACTAAGCCCTCGCCATCCATCCAACCCATCAATGCTCGATGTTTTTTCTCGGCAATGCACCTATGGGACTTTTAGGCGGGAAAACCTCAGCGCTTCCTTGAAAATTGATTTTACACGCATGATCAGAAGCGTACTCGATTACATTCGTGGATCGTGTGAGATATTACTCGTTCGAACCGCTTCTCGATGAGATTCGCCGCTAGTTATCGTTATCGTTTCAAATATGTATTTCGAAAATTGAAAGTTAAAATTGAAGCGGTCTAAGAAATTCTACGAGGAAGTAAATCCAATAACGCTAATGTTATGCAATAATATATTCATATTTTATTGATTAATAACGCTATATATAAATAACTATGTAAATTCTCTGTTATAAAAATATAACTTGCGATATGAAACATCATTTTGCAAGAATTTCAATTAAAGTTAGACATAGATAGGAAAATGCTATTTTTAATTTTCGGAATCAGGATCACTCGAATCCTATCGTCACGACAAAAATCGCATCGCAATATTGGCAAAAACCGCAATTCTCTGCGAAGATATCGTAAAAATTTCACCTCATACTCGGCGAGGGGCATTAACACTGTAACTTTATTGCCTTTTCTCACGCCTGCATAATTGTTACATCGTGGTCGCAGCCTTTAGGGACGATACTTTTTCGTATTCTGTCGAACGAGAATTGAAACCAGGCACTTGCGAATTAACTCGCTAGCTCGCTTAGCTACTTCTGTGACAATATTGCGTCGCATACTGTGTGTGTACATGTGTGTACGTGTAAGGGAATATGTAATGGTAGGGCGATCGATACACATGAAACTACGAGCGATATATAATATATATATATATGTATAGAGAGAAAGAAAGAGAGAGAGAAAAAGAGAGAGAGAGCGAGAGAGAGCGAGAGAGAGAAATATATATATATGTATATAGATAGATAGATATAGATATGTATATATATATATGTAGATAGGTAGATAGATAGATAGATATATGTCGGGCTGAACGACTTGTCTCCGCTTAAGATTAATAATTAGAACAAGCTAATATATACATATATAAAGATAGTCTAGAATGTCAACTATTCTACCATCTTCTATGTTACTCTATATTTTCCTTTATTATAGTAAGTGTTACTAGTAAGCGCCGAATTCCACATTCCGATATCCTCGATCAGTTTCAGAATATTATTTTTCTACGTTATTCTGTTTGATAGCGAAAGATTGTATCCTTTAGTGAGCGGAGAACTTTTATATCTCTTATGTAGCATTGATATTCTTGTTCGCGAGTGTTTAAGAAGCTCTGCAGGCTCTGGTTGGAAAATTAATACTTGTAAAACTTCGCAAGAAGAAGCGAACAAGTTCGATAAAGGATTAATCACGAGTATAGAACAATGATCATAAAAATTCCGCGGTATATAAAATTAAATGCAATTAAATTCGATTTGCAACACTTGATTTAGCCTGACCGACATTGATTCGCCTAGCCGCTGTCATCGAACTCGCCTAATAAGCAAATTTATCCGACTTTATAATTTCCCACTTTTATCGACCTCGATTGCCTCGTCAAGCACAACAGCCAAACGTTCTATTTAATAATAACTCCGGAAATTTTGATTTCGCTCTTGATTTCTAAAATTTGGTTTTAGCTGTTATCAAGATTTTGAAAATATACAATAATTGATTTTACGATATTATTCCGCATTTCTCTATTTTTATCTTAATAGCGAAATGTTTTACAACAATATAGCATTTTACGTTCAGTCGGAAACGAAATAAAGTCACGAGATCAAATTGGACAATCGGGATCAGTGATCTCGAAGCCTAAGAAAACGAACGGAGAAGGAAATTGCCGTGTGGTGCTTCCTTTTGCAGCAATTATGGGTCTGTGCGCGCGTACAGGGACCGCTTTTCGTGATCTTTTCCCCTTTTGATTGTCCGAGGGCGAAGTCCCACCACGACGAGTGGAGCTTATGAGGAAACAATGCCCTTTTCTTCTTCTCCTCCACCTTTCTCTCTCAGGTTAATATAGCGGCACACCACTGCAATGCTTAACCCGCACAAGCATGCAATTCTCAAACATCCTCTACTACCAGTCTTAAAATCACGAAGTCTTAGTCTTTTTTGAAATTTCTTTTTGATAGGTGGATAAGTGTATGCGTGTAAAAATATAAGATCAAAGAAATTAGTACACTCTTGGAGGCCTGCTTGTATCTCATATAAATAAGTGTGCGTACGTGGTTTTTATCTCTAGAAGTTATGTATGTGTGTATATATATATATATATAGAAAGGCTGACACCGCTCGAATCACATTGAAGGATTGCCTTGAACAATCATGTATAAAAGTAACTATATATTTTTTAGACAGATTTTTTTCGTTATAGAGATCTAAATGATTTATATCGTATATGAAGCGCATATTTCTGAAGAGAAAATGTTTTGAATATACTGAAACGATATACAATATATTTAAATTTTCTCGTGTTTTTATTAATTTAATTTTATCATGATTTTCAGAGTGCTGGTCTATTTCTTAAAGTGCATAAAAAAAATATTTGTGTATATACAATTAAGCAAATTATGTTTACATTATTTTGTATTTATTTAAAATTAATAATTTCTTAAAGCAAATATTACGGGATTGTTTCTTTTCCAAAGTTAAGGAAAGTTGAGAAATTAAGCTGAATAAAATAATGTCTATATAACACTTCGAAAGAATTTCCAGGAAACTAGGTCGAATATTTTTTATTCACTATAGATATCCATGTCTGATGTGAGAGAATATGTGTGGATTTGTGCATGTGTTGTATGATTGTTTCATGTCATCTGAGCAGCGATGTAATTTATCAAGTCTCTAGCAGCAAAAAATCTCGTGATGGCAAAAAGAAGAAAGAGAGAGAGAAAGAGAAAGAGAGAAAAAGACATATGTAATATATAAAACAGGTATATCGTTAGGGGTGTCCAGCTGATAGCAGTAAAAAACGAAAAAACGAAAACCAATGCCAAAAGAGCAAAGGCATGTTAGGTCTTGCGTAAAGCCGCTTTTCGCTTATTTTTTTTTTATTTACACTTGACTATCCTTTATCTACTTTTGAGCCATCGTCTCATCTCCCCCCGGTCACTCATCCACTATATATTAAATTACATCGGCGTGGCACGATTTATCACGATAAGCGATGACAAAAGGACAAATAAAGTAATTGAGAGTATTGAGACCATTAAATAAGTGGAATAATATGGCGATCTTTCAATGATAATATAATTATTGCAAAATCGTTAAAATATGTATAAGTAATTAATTTATAGTTGTTGAAAAAAATATTAAGATTATATTATTAATTTTTCTATTATGAAGTCGACGTATTATCTATTTTACTTTACTCAAAAATTTTCATTGTTTCATTTGATCCTTGTATTCTTACATAGGTATATCAGGTTTTTTTGTCAATTACACACTATATATGAATTACTTATTGCTGCTACAATTATTCTTACTACGCATGTAACTATCTTTTTAAAACACAAAATAATTTTTGAAGCAATAATTTTTAATTCTTAGAATATCTGGATTAAACATTGTTCGGTTTGAAAGCAATAAATATATATGTATCGAATCAAATACATATGTACGATATGTCGATATTGGAGCGATAAAGAAACTTAAAAGAAAATTTTGTATCAAAAAGTTCTCTCTCTATTGCGTGTGAATAACAAAATTGCTCTCTTTTGTAACTCTGAATGAAATCGTGTACACTTACATATGTTTAAAAAATTGTTACAAAGTGCAAAGTGTAATATTTCTAGAATCGCTTTCATTTTTGTGGACAGTAGTTTGACGAAAACAATATTTGTTTTTCTTTTCTGTTTTATTTTTCTATTTTAATAAGAGCGATTTTTACCCACTAAAACTATCGACAAATAAAATCAGTGCTTTAATTTTTTAATGTACTATGATTTCTGAAATTTTCGTTTAATGTTCGCAACAATGCATATATGTTCAAAAATTTTATTATGATTTAGGATTACTGAATCATGCTATACAGACAAGAAAACACTAGGTTTTTACATAATGTTAAATATTGATACGTGGAACTGCCACTAGAAAACTACTTTCACACCAAATCCGAGAGAAAGAAAGAGAAAAATAGAAAGATTCGTCATTTTTATTAAATTTATAAATATAAACGCGGCATTATGTAT
This sequence comes from Mycetomoellerius zeteki, assembly GCF_001594055.1. Lineage (NCBI taxonomy): Eukaryota > Metazoa > Arthropoda > Insecta > Hymenoptera > Formicidae > Mycetomoellerius > Mycetomoellerius zeteki. The sequence goes on from NW_017257301.1 coordinate 1,248,109, forward strand.
AAATAATTTGATTGACTTGATGGAGCATTGAGTAAATTCTAAATAAAATTCACTTTCGCACGCTTTTCTAAAGTTTTAAAGTACTTAGCCTGGCCTTGGGCTGTATATACTTGATACAACAAAATAAAATTCAACGAAACTGGTTATTCGAAATTGTAATAATCTACGCATCTCTCAAAAGAAATTTTATATGTAGTCACATACGTAACACATACACTTTCTACCAATAAAAATTGATTTTCTCTCTCCTACATTGCATTTAAAATATTTTTTAAGATACAATTTCAAACAGACATCAATCTAAATTTTTATAAATATATTATCTAAAGTAATAACATAATTGGCAAAATAAACGCTCCGATCCATCCAAGATTGGTGTGACTATCAAATGAGCTACGATGTAAAATTGATTGATAGATAGTAAAGGCCAACGATTGAGTTGGCCTTCGACAAGTGGGGCACTTTGACATAAAAAATCTTATATACAGTAGGAACAATGAACACAATTAATAATTCTAGTGAGAGGCTTCGGGGAGAGTGTCGAGACAAGTAACTCAATTATGAGTAAGTTACACGCAAAAGACAGTTTGTTTCACAGGGGAGGTACCCAGAGGTGCATCTGTCAGAGAAAACAACATTCGCCTCATGCTCGCGCCCCTCGACGATTATTTTCCACGTGTCGCTGCGCGCTTCGACCGTAATCAATATCGGAGATTGACACATGGATGTTCTCCTAATTGGATGATACGTTCGTTAATTCCGCAACTTCACTCCGCTTCATTCACACAATCCATATCGATACCGTATTAGCGAAATAGATTTTCTATGAAAGCCTTCTGCGATAATCATTGATAAAATGATACTCAAAGTATATACATATTCACACATGTGTATCGAGTGCGCAAAACGGTGATCAAAATCTCGTGCGCGTGTTTTTAAAAATTTGTGATGAAAATCTGCAAACTCCAAGGAGCGGTGCAGGAACTTGATATGGAAAAAACATAATTATCGATGATGAGAGAATTTAATAAAATTATAAAGCAAAAGCTTAAACACGTGCCATTAATCTTGATTAATGTTTTCTGGAAAAACAATATTGGGGAATCTTTTTCCAGTCGCGTTTTTCCATCAAGAACACTTGGACAAGGATTCTCGTGACTTTAATCACTTTTAAATTAATCGCGACCTCTACAACTACGTGTTTATTGCAACAAAGCGGAAATAATCGTCGAAGAAGCTATCAAGATGTCGAGCAAAGGCGTACTGAGGTTGACAATAGTCGTAGTAGTAGTGATGAATTTGGTGATGGTGAATTAAATTTCTAGCTGCTTGCATTAAGAAATGTGAATAAACGAATGAACAAATGCTGAAAACGGATCTTGAAAAAGAGAGAGAGAGAAAGAGAGAGAGAGAAAGAGAGAGAGAAAGAGAGAAAAAGAGAGGTGGATTTGAGGCTGAGATTTTAAGAGGGTTTTTTTGGGGTGTTCGTGGGGTCGACTGGTAATATATTACTGCCACTCTAGTGTATAACTGTAAGAGGTTCGGAGGAGAGTTATCTCAGGGCCATGTCGGTATCGGGGCCCGATAATCCTACCTTGAAGAGCTGTACGCCAATGACGGCGAACACGAACTGCAGGAGGCTGGTGACGAGGACTATGTTTCCGATAGTCTTTACCGCTACGATGACGCACTGTACTACGTGCTGGGTTCACAATATTAATCACAATATATAATCGCCCTTTGTGATAAAGAGGTGAAAATTACGCGCCGCATTCGTTCGTAGCGAACTTTAATACTAGCATTTTATTGCCGCCAAATTCGTGTAGCTTTTTCGAATCGCGAAAGTGGTCTTTTCGTGAAAAACCAGCAGAATCTGGGACTCAGTTAATATTCTAAAGATGTACTCGAAATGAATTTCTTAATTAAAACTAAAAGTACGTTTTTTAAATATCTTTTTGCAATATATGGAGAAATTTACGTAGATGTAATAACGTTGTATTAATTTTATATTGGCTAAGAGAAATAACGATAAATAATATATTTATGTCGACCTTGATAAACAAATTTTTGCGTAGTGATGGTTATCACGCATTGACTTTCGCGTAACAAAAATTCTTAGTATATATGTAGCGGAGACGAAATATCTTATTTCGCCCTTAACGTGATTTTTCCGAAGTTAACGATGCCCTTCCACCATTTGTATAAATAATTGCAACTTCGCGTATGCTTCAACGTCGGGCTAACGAGAGCGACTCTTTAATCTAGCTGGCTGTGGACATTACGGTATATTATGCCTGGCGTTATTATTACGTACTACGGTAGGGCGTATGCTGTGAATTGGGCGGTTTTGGCGGACTTAGAAATAGGTGAGACAAATGAAAAAGGTACCTTTAATCCCTTAGCGCGATTGATAGCACGTAGCGGCCTCAGTACACGGAGCACTCGGAGCACTTTGATGAAAGAGAATGCGCCAGCTCTGCAAGTATACAATAAATAATGGTATACTAAGTCAGTCAATAGAAAGTTAGAGGTAACAAAAAATACCTCTAAATAATCTTATAGGCAGTTAGACTTTTTTTTAACGAAACTGCTTCAGAATCTAATGACGTCATTTACAGATTCTTTTTATACAATGAAAAATTGCGATTAAAATTGTAATTAATTAAAATGTTGTAAAAGACCAGCTTTATTCTTTTTTCATACAAGATTAGATTATATCGGAATATTAATATAAAAAATAAGATCATACTTGACTGTCATAGAAACGAGAGAAGCGCAAACGACGAGAAGATCGAGCAGATTGAAAGCCGATCGGCAAAACGCGCCTTCATGGATAATGAAGCCGTATGAGATCATTTTGAGGCAGATTTCGATCGTGAAAACAGCAGTGAAGAAGTAGTCAAAGTAGTTCAATATCTGTAAATAAAGTACATATCAGTTTCGTTAGCTATCTTAAACAAATATTTCGATAGTTTCGTTAAAATTCTGATGAAACAGATATTTTAACAACTAAGAAATCAATTTGTCTTTCGGCGCAATCGGATACCAGATTTCTATCAGACGTGGTTCTCAATGGGTCTTCGGCGGCCAACATGGCAGAGGAAATCATAATGCAAATCAGTATCACGTTGCTGAAGTAACTATGATTGCAGAACCAATGGCAGAACACACGAAACCTGCAAAACGCGATTGAAAAGGAATATAATTTAGTGTGGCGTCTGGTAAAGAGACATCCGAGAAATGAAAAGATAGGGGAAGTTTGATTGAATTATTTTTTATGTTTTATCTTGGCGGCTGAAACTAAGTTCTTCAAAAAGTTTCTATACCTATTGGTGCTTGAAAAAATAAAGAATGCCGAACCAGCCGGGATTGGTTCCTTTTTGGTGGTCGTATTATACTCGGACATTCTTCGTGGTCTAGCTGTCACTTCCGGTTCCTCATCTAAAAGTAATTAAGATCCCTTATTTAGTTCTATTTATTGTTCTATTTAATTTTATTTTATTCGCTTCTGTCTTGTAGTGAGAATATCGAGAACTTGAAAAACTGTTTGCACAGTTTTCAATTATTAGTTTCTGAAACACAGAAAAATCAAGTTAACCAACCTTGCATTTCTTCTGGCTCGTCTTCCTCTTCTTCCTCTTCTTCCACTTCTTCGTCGGACTCAACGTTGAGTCGCACTTTATGCGTATTCATATCTTCACTTTTCTCTGACCTGTATAATTAGTGATAATTGCATAGATTACATTTCAAATTTACTTTTTCAAAATAGATATCTTTTTGTAGATTCGGCCTATCGTAAATTATTCAGAAATTTACGATAGAACATAGAAAAATAATTGTTAAAATAAAAGACACTACATCTTTCTCAACCTCTCATGAAATAAAAGGATAAAGTTCTTCAATTATCTTGAGAAATTAGTACTTGATAAAGACAAGTAACAATTTAATTAATACCGCTACGCTCTCTAATGAATTCGATCTGAAGACGAGAAATAAAATACATTGCAATAGTAAATTACGATCACTGCGTGTCCTTAATTGAACCGTGGTTATTGACTCTTGCGAATCCCCTTGAGCTTTGGGATCACAATAATATTGCATAAGGAGAGATAATAATGCACTCCAATCTCGTTAATGTAATAACGCACATCATTATATTACAACTTCCACTGCGTTATGAGAGAGCTTACGTTTCGGTATCGAGTGCAGCCTCGTAGTCCTCCATTGTCTCGTTAGGATCGTGTTCGAGATCTGTGCCGGCGCCCTCGTCTTCTCCACCGGTCCCCTCACCACCATCATCACCAGCTTCGCCGCTGACTTCGTCCCTTGCCGGCGAGCCGCTGCGAGATTTATTTTTCTCCTGTAGAATATATATAGAAGAAAGATTTATTTACCAAATGATTCGATCAAAGATAACAGTCGGTTGCGCAATCAATAGCGATAATCTCATACAAAAAGTATCTCAGTAAAATGCAACGCCCACAGAAGAAAATCTCTGGAGATAGAATAATATTTATTGAAATAAGATATATAGAACATTGTGTCTAAATAATAAAAATTAAGTCCTTATGTTTGATTTAACTAATGAAATTTAATTTTTAATCTTAATTATAATTTTATTGATGTAATTGATTCAATTTCTCTGCATTCCAAACATTTCACGTACAACGTATAGTCTATCTCATCTGTTAGAAAAAAAAATTGTGGAACTAATTAAAGCATTTAGTGATGAACACAAATTACATTCATGCGTTATAATACATAATGCTAAATAAAATATTTATTTTTCGGACTAATTAAATTCTCTAGCTAACATGTATAATTGTTTATACATGTAAATAATTGTTCACCAATTAATGTCATTATTGTGCAAAACTCTTCCTACGAGTTGATAACGCATTCGCAAATATTAACATGAAGTATATTACTATACACACACAAATATTTAATTGATTTTATCGTAGAGCATTTACTAAATTCTCGAGTTAATTATATCTCGTTAATGTTCCTGTGTAAGGCAAAATCATTGTTTAAACACCGAGGAAACATTTCGCAGTGTCACTTTCTACACTGCAAAAAAGATTGGCTGCTGCAGCAAATTAGATGGTAAAATATGGCATAGCATTTTTAATTGGCTGCAACAATTTTTGTTTGCAGCAGCCAATTTTTGGTTGCGTTAGCCTATCCACAAGCCTATGTCAGTATAGGATTTCGATAAGCTAACTAACGCAACCAAAATTGACTGTTGCAACCAATTAAAAATGCTATGCCATATTCAGCCAATCTTTTCTTTCAATGTATGCGTTGTAAAATCGAAAAATAAACGCAATATGAATATTGGCAGTAAAAAAAGTTCGATGCGCGAGTAAACGATAAACTTTTTTATTACAATGATTTGATTGTATAACTAGCGTTACAACGAGACTACAAACTTCTTTTATTACTTTTAAAAGTGCCGTTAGTAAACAATAACACAATGTGTGTACTCGATTCAAACATCAATTCCACACATATCATCCCATTTTATTCATTAAAAAGAGAACAAAATATTGAGAAAAATTAGATATTTCTTTACGTGTAACAATAAAAAAAAATACTTGACACGTAAAAATTAGAAAAAATAGACTTGCTGAGAAATTGTTAGTAACGCAGTGAGATACAGTATACATGACTCGTTGTATTATGAATGCAACGAAGTGTGTGTCGTACATTAAGGAACTTCACGCGATCATAATTTTCGTCGTGTAATCAACAGTTTTTCCACAATGTTGCTTGATTGTTATCCACAAGCATGATTAATCAGCTTTCGAACTTTGCCGCTGTGGTTTTAAACTACCTTACAAGTAAAATTACGTTGCTTCGCATAACTTCGTGAATTGCAACAGCTGCACATTCGACGAAGGAAACCTGACGTTACAAGTAATTTTCTGGTTTTCGAAAGTATATAACACTCGTATTAATTTGACTAGTTCCGCGTCAATATTGAGATCAATTTTAGTTTAGGATAAAATTAGAGTTCGTAATTAACGAAATTATCATTAAAGATAAATATAGGATTCTGGGACACTGTATGTTTGATTTTAGACATTATAAAGCGTCTCTTATTATGAAAAGACTACATGTGTTTCTCAGCTGAATTAATATTATTAGAACGATCAATTTCACGTGATAAAATCTTGACCGTACCAAGGAAGAAAATTAAAAGCTCTTTTTATCGCTCTTTACACGCACGGGCGTTAAAAACGCGATGTTCATTTACTCGCATTCGGAGATAGACGTCGTCTTGTCGTCATCGACCCTCAGATTTATTCGAGCGGGCTCGCATTATCTGTAATGGGCATCATAATATCCACTCTCGCAAATCCTTTGCACGCGACGTAAAGACGCGCTTCTCTTCGTAAGAGATGGTACGGCCACGCGCGAGCCTGATAATGGAAATCCCTGTTTATGGAAATCCAGAAGAAACGGCTCGTTCAAGAGTTACACGATCCTACAATTCTTACAAAAAGGCGATGACGTGTACTCGAATTTATTGCTTGCATGTTCTTTTGTGTCAAGGTCTTTCGAGAGACAGTATAATTATATTTCTTCATTAATTTAATGGAAGGATCGAAAAGTGTGTCATTTAATGAAAACGAAGTGGTATATGAAAAATATTCTAAGATATATTGTGTACGTTATTATACAAAAACAGTAGCAAAAATTATTATAAGTACAGGTTTTTGAAAGAATAAATTTTTGTTAATGTAGGACACGAGCTTTCATTGACAAAATAGGAAGAAGATAATTTTTTTTTAAAATGATATTTCAATATAAATTAAACGAATTTAACGAAGTATTATGTATATATTAAGGATATATCAAGTGTATATAGTTTCTGCAAAAAGTGGCTAGTATTGGAAATATATACTTTTCATATAAAAATAAATGTTATATACATATAAAACAGATCAATAAGGTCAATATTTATGTTTAACAATATAATTTTTAATTTTATAATTTAAACAATCATTTCCTCATTTTATTTTAATCATTTTTAGTAAACATGTCTACTTGTTACTAAAATAATTTTTAATCCAGATTCTAAATCGCTGCCAAATTTTTTATATTACTTAAAAAAAATACAATATAAAAAATCTTTAATTTTTTTTATAATTTTCTCATTTTGTTAAAAAATGAGAAAATGCGTGTAATACATCCTTAAATTCACGTTATGTCTAGTGCTCGAAATTATCGGCAATCTAGTACATTATGTATTTATGTCTTCATATTATCGTATATACTATATAGTCAAACTCACTTCCTCCTCGGCCTCCTTTTCGATGGCAGTCAGGGACTCGGCATCAGCGAGATTGTCGACGGCGATAGCCAAGAACACGTTCAAGAGGATATCTGCGTTGCTATCTTTGTCAAGGATCAATTAAAATTCATTAAATCAGACCGAATCGATATTACACTTGCGCAAGAAAGAAAGGGACGATTGTTTCATCGCTGAGTCATCTTTTTCGATAAAGGATACAATTACCGCATATGAAGAGAATAATGAAATAAACACAGGCGAGTACGCCGATACTGGCGACACCGCCATAAGCTAGAATCCCGACGTACATCACAGCGTTCCAATCCTCACCGGTTAATATCTAGAGATGCAGAGAAACCGAGCGTTATTTTTAGAACGTAGAAGGAAACTAGAGGCGCAAAAATAAGAAATTAAATCAATCTCAGAATCAAATTTCATAATGAATCAGAAATGCAATTTTTATAATATTGTGTTTGCAGCAAGCTTCCTTTTTCGTGAAATGATTAAATACCTGAAATACGGTGAGTAAACTCTGCCAAAAGCTATCAAAATTATGACGCGTCTTTTCCTCCATGTCACTGAAATTGAACTTTCCACCGAAGACCTATTCAAAGGATAAATTTCGACGAAAATAAATGAAAAAGTGTTTGTGTCATTACATCATTATTAGAGATGTGCGAGGACCCGAAAATATCGGGAACCTGATGATCGGGACGGATCGGGAAGACATCAGATCAAGTCGAGTCGGGTTTCGAAAATTTCGAGATTCTAGAAAGTATCGGGATTTTCGAAAATGTTCGGGATTCTCGAGAATCGATTCTCTCGGGGAATCCCGAACATTCTCGAGAATCCCGATTCTGTCGGGAATCTCGAAAGCTTTGGGAACTCAACCCGGTCCTGAAAAAAATTCCTGTCCCGACCCGATCTATTCTCGCACACCTCTAATCATTATAGATTCTTTGCGCTGAATCTACCTGCATGCCCAGAAGAGCGAAGATCACGATGAAAAGGAAAAGCAGGAGCAACAGCGAGGCAATCGATTGTATCGAGTTCAATAAAGAGGCCACTAAATTCGACAGTGATCTCCAATATCTGCAAACAAAAGGATAACACAACTCAAATCTTTCATCGCACACGTCACATTTATCTCTTATGTTAAAATTTAATTTATATTTCCTTCAAAGATATTGATGTGTCGTTTGTGACGTGATGTTTTGTGACGTATATGAAATATCAATGGTATTTTGCAGAGTTTGATAAACTCAATTTATGTCTGTAAGAAAATTTGGCTAATCTGTACTCACTTCGTTACTTTGAATACCCTGAGCAGCCGGACGCAACGAAGTACGGAAACGCCAAGAGGCGGCATTACACGTGTATTTGTAAGTATCATTTCGGTGATCGAACCGATTACAACGAAGCAATCGAAACGATTGAACAACGAGACGAAATAACCCTGCAAAGTAAATTACAATACCTGAAGATTAATAGATGCTTTATTTATATCTTTTAAGACAATACTACGTATCTTTTTATGTAATAAAAAATATATATATATATATTCACACCTTATTAATGTAAGATACATATCAATAATTATAAATAATAAACATTAATTGAGTAATGTAATATTAATATTAATTAATTTCATCATAATTTTGAACATCGAGCAAAATCGGGAAATGATGTAATAGTAGTCACTCACCTGAAAGCCTAAACTGTACATTTTTAATATCATCTCCATGGAGAACAGCACGATGAAAAACATGTTCGTGATTTCTAATAGCAAAAGAAGAAAAAATGCATCACTAAAGGTGCCGGAATGGATTTATAATTGAAGGCAAACAACAGTCAACATTATTTCCACCAAGTAGCGACGCGACAATATTTACCTTGAAAGTGGTCCAACCATTCCGGCTGATCGTAGTGCTCCGTGGCGAGAACACCGGTATTCAAGAAGACTAGAACTATGATGAGCCAATAGAAGACCTGGGACTTCACAGCCTTTCTACAGGCTCTTCGCATCCGCCTGTTCACTCTGCGAATATTCGTATCACAAAAAAATATGCGTGTAGTTTAAACTTCACACTCGCTCGTATACACAAACGTTTAGAGAATCTTCGAACTTCGTCAGACAAACGATGCTTTGATCTCTACTATGACTAACATTTCTCGATACGCGTAAAAGCATAACGTATTTCAGAGAAAGATCTTTCTGAAGTCTATTATTGAGTTTGTCAAAATATCTGTGACGATAACTCGCGAGGGGTTATTTATTTCTTAACACTAAAAGTACCAAGTTTCTTATTTACTAAAAGGTCTAAATGAATAAATTACATACTATGAAAATAAAGAAAGTAATGAAAAATTAAACATAAAGAACATAATTATTGAAAAGTCAACAATTTCAGAATCCTATCTTTTATACAAGAAATATAATATTAATTAAAAAAATGAAAATGCTTAATAACCATTCGATACTTCTAATGTTAAAATAGACATTTAAATGACTTTAAAGCGGTAATTTTGAGAGATAATTTTCAGTGTCGTACCTTTCTAAATCTCGTTTTTTCTTTTTGTAAATGGACTCTTGTTGGATCCCTTCCTCGTCACCCTCCAATTGGTCCGTGCTTTCTATTTCATTTTGTTGCTTAGCTATTTAATATTAAACTCAATTAATTAGCAACCTTCAACTAGGGAGGAAAAGTTATTTTATCACATAAAATTGGATTTGGTATAACAACTTCTCGAATTTATTTTATGCACTCCTATGCGCATTTGCATAAATGCACGATACGAAACGTATCGCAATTAGATAAAAGTCTATTATTATACATATCTCAAATTATTTTTATTATATTTAACTTCTGTGCTTATACAATATCGTATAAAACTTCTAAATTATTTTTAGTTATAGTAACCAAATATTGAAATTTCGGTTTAATAATTATTACTCCTTTAATAATTATTACTTATAACTTTATCTTCAGTGCACACTTTGATTTTAGAAAATTCTCTCTCCCTTTGTGCAATAAATACGTACTTTTTCCATCTTGTAACATTTTTGGCTCGTCGGTCTCTGGCTCGATGTCCTCAGCTTGCGTTATCCAATCGAGGTAACCCCTAAGATCGTCCTCGATCTGCTGTTTCTCCCTGAGTTTGTGAAAGTCGCCACGCGCCTTTGCCTTCTCTCTCTCCTTAGAAAATTCACTGCACGAAAGCAGAACAAGTGTATGTACGGTCATGTCGCGTCGTGATTAGAGATACGACGCGAGAGACGTGTAATTGGAACATTCAAAGGCAATGAAACGGAAATCGAGACGCGCGTGAAAAGGGATCTTCTTTATTTGCGCTTCTTCGATCTCACTCGAACAAGGACGAGTATGATGTAAATACGTCTTTCGTATCGGGAAACATCCAGCGAAATGCTGTCCTCCGACGTTCACGGTCTTTCTTCTTTTATGCGGCAAGTAGAACAGAATCGATCCATGCCACTAAAGATCTAATTATCCTAAGAATAACGCTTCTTGACGAACACGCGTCTTCACATAAAAAGTTTGATATCTTCCGGTATGAATTTTCATGGGCAGAGAATCCTATATGGAGCAATGCCAATTCCACAGGCCAAATATGTGGAAATTCCAAATGCCAGATTTGAGAAATAAAAATTCAAATTTGTGTGTCGGAATTTTATTAAATATACCAAACTCTAATTGCACTGCGAGCGATCTTTCATCGCACTGAGACGTCTGAAAATGTATTTACGAAATACAATAGGTCAGAAAAAACTGTATAATATGTGGCAGTAATGCACGTTAATAAAAACCTTGTACAACTATTAAATACATATAGATAATTTAATGGACGAGATTATTTGTAAAAAAAAAGTGTTCGAGGAATATGCTTCGTAGTTTCAACACAATAAAATGCATTTATATTTATCAATTGTACGGTACAATTAACATAATCGCGGTCTGGAAAATCTTGACGGTTCCCATAAAGGAGGCAGTGTCGCTGCGCTTGGCTTAGCGCGCCGAGACACTACTGTGTCTCCAGATAAATACGGCATACAAATAATAAATATAATATTAATGCATTTTAAATAAATTAAAATAGTTGTGCAAGGTTTTTGTTAAATCGATTTAATATATATATATATATATTAA
>NW_017257301.1:1259710-1326774 GCF_001594055.1 Mycetomoellerius zeteki
ATATATATATATATTAATATATATTTATACCCATATAAGTATATTTATAATTTATATATGTATATATATCTATATATATGTATATACAAAAAAAATTCCGACATTTACTAACCCTCCTCTCCCACGATGCTGGTACTCCACATGCCAAAAAATTATAATTCTTCGTCCATGTGAATTTTGATACATAAAATTTCATATTCTGTTAAGCTAGAGGAAATTTTATTTTCATAATTAATTGACTGTTTATTCTTTTTATTGAATCTCGAAAAATTAAGGAATGTATATTTCTAGTATTTCGTCAATATTTTGACTCATTTTCGAGCAGTCTTTGAAATGTATTTCAAACGTGCATTTTGCGATGTTTCCGATAACGAGAGTGTTTGCGCGTGTGATGTTAAGCGGCGGATAAAACGTAAAAAGGGAAGGAAGTTAAATCGCGCTTGTCATCGATACCGTTTCACACCTCGATTAACCGCGCATCCTTTACCGATACGTAATGGAGTGTGTGCGTGTGTATATGTGATATCAACCTAAGAAAGGGATATTTTTATCTTGATCCCCCTTCCCCCTCATCAAGGATTGCAAAACTTCGCAAAGATAAATGTTAAAAGCTGCTTCGGCAGATTAAAGCAATCCTTAATCCCGAAACACAATAGATATGGTAAGCCTTAAGCCGTAAGAAATTAACCAATCGTACTCGATTATTCTCCTCATATTTGATTTGCGATTGGCCTATTGGCTTAATATCTTACGACTTAAAGCTTATTAGACCTGTTGTGTTTCGGAAGTAAAAAATCACTTAAGGATCGCGGAAATTAAAAATTATTCTATTATATATCAGTATATAATCAATTAGTAAATATCGCATTTATATATATCTGTACGTAAAGTACATGATATTTAAAATTTATTATTCTCAATATTTCGTAAAATTAAATTAAACAAATATAAGAACTGCAATTTTTGAACGTAGATATTTTTTTTGTGACAAAATCTGTCTGTAGGACAAAATTTTTCTCAACACTTACCCGGACAACACACCGAGAATTAGATTCATCACGAAGAAAGCCCCTAAGATGACCATTGAAATGAAATATATCCATTGCCACGAACTTCCCATCGCATCCTCGATCTACCAGATAAATCAAAATTATGAAGAGAATTAGTTTCTTGAAGAATTCTGCTTGTTTTTTCTTTTTTATTATTTAAAATCAACAATATATCTAAAAGTTTTACAAAAAATATATAGTATAGTTAGAGTCTTTAATGTATATAATACGAATTAATACAGAATGCCATAGTAAAGGGTGAACGTCTATGTTTTTCTTGTTAATACTTGATTAGATAAGATTATTATATGAACATAATTATTCTGTCAAATAAAACAAAAACATGGTTATTACACGTGCAGCGATTTTACATTGTAAAGCACATCCGTCCAGCCTTCGAGGGTGATGCATTGGAAGACCGTGAGCATGGACAGTCCGAAATTGTCGAAATTTGTGATGCCGTAATTAGGGCCCTCCCAAAATTGTTTGCTGCAGTAGTAAGCTCCAGTCTGATAGCACTGGAATCCTCCGGAGCCGCATGGTACCGGATCGTCCATTATCTCGTCTGCGATATAAAGGTGAATCGAATTTTTAATCCCAACGGGATAACAGCGGTCGCGGAACGTAATAAGGTCAGCACTCTGCGCAAAACTTCTAATTGGCTCGAGCAAACCAGCAAGTTTAATGTATCATAATAACACGTTAAAATATTTGCACATTTTTCTACTTTATGCAAACGGCTTGAGACTAGTACTTTTCTCCACTAACGCGAAGACAATGTATTAGCCTTTCTGTCTCACGCTTCTCCGATATGTACATAGGTCGATTAAAGGAGCTCTATTACTCGTTGCTTTGTTAAACTTTAAATTACGTTAGGTTGACACCGTCAACATAGCAAAAAAATCATATCTGCATCTCTTATTAAATTAAAATAATGGACATAATTACTAACTAATTGGGGCTTCTTTATTAATAGCACTAAGTATAGGACAGAGAAATATCGAAAATGCAATTAAAGTACCGATTAATTAATTTTAATTAGTCGAAGTAATTATTTTAATTGATTGTTAAAATGAACGTTGACTTCTCTGCAATATCCTGTGTGTCTGTACAAAAATGATAGAACATAACATAGACACAAAAAACTATTAATTAATTAATACAAATTAATTCTACATACATGGATAGAATACAATTATTCTTATTTATTGGAAATAAAATTGAAAAGTTTCTGTATATGGACATAAAAACTAGAGATTTTCAGAGCAAGAAAGAAGTTTGGCAAAAGCATTGTGCGAGGCAAATTCTTTTCTTTCTCGTTATAAACACACACACACACACACACACACACACACACACACACTCTCTCTCTCTCTCTCTCTCTCTCTCTCTCTCTCGAAATTTTTGTATTACTCGAGTCCGGTAACATCCATATGCTATTTTGCATATTCTTGTGAATCAACTTTTCATCGCGCAAAAGGCACGTAAGTTACACGCGCGCCTCTCACGCTAATAATAATTAGACGTTAGTTTTACGTCCGTGTCTCGGTTGAATCATATCTAAAATAGCCGTCCCGGCGTAAAATGTATTTCGAAGTTAAGCCGGGAGTTCCTCTCGAGGTCCTCACCAGATTCCCTTTCAATTTTTTCCAATTTTTTTATTCTAATCACCAAGGAGCAACTCTTAGGAACGTCTACGAAATCTATAATAATTTAACGGACCCTGCATTGCCGTTCTCGTTAATTTTTTACAACTTCCTAATGCGGAATAAATTTCGGAATAAAATTCGATAATAAAATTCGATAAATAAAATTCGAAATAAATGCGGAATAAAATTCTTAATGAGGAATAAATGTAGGTAAATTTCTTCTATTATACAAGGTAGGCCATTTTAATCAATACACGCGAATATCTGATCAGGTAAGCAAGATAGCGAAAAATGTTTCAGACCAAAGTTGTATGACTTTGAGGGGGACATTAGATGGCGTCATCAGTTTGACCTTGAATAGTTGCTTGAAGGCCACGTGAAGGTTATCTTCAATTTCTTAAATGGAAACCCTTATTTTTCATTGCATATTCTTGTAGCTTACCTCGAGAGCTTTCCAAAACACTATAATAAAATATTTTTTCATCAAGTACTTTTTTAGTTATGATGCTCGAAAGTTACAGTACCTCCGGCATTTAGCATTATCCAAGGTGTTCGACCGACAGCTAAAACCTCTTAAATGTTGTTTAAAATCATGAAATGGATAATATTTATCAAAATCAAGGCCATTAGAAGTTGTACATCTTATTTTCATTTTTACGTTAAAATTTTTAGTGTTATCACTAGATTTACACGTTTGGCGCAGTTATGCAAATATTTCGAATTTGGGGGACTTTTGTCAACGATTGTATCTCAGATACATCCTTAACAAAATCATAATACATAATTAATTTCTAATCATATATTAAATAGATGAATTGTAAAACAACTTCAGAAAAATACCAAAATTGTATTTCTTTAAAGAGAGAGGGAGGGAGAGAGAGAGAGAGAGAGAGCTCTAAGCTTCAGAAGAATTCAGAGTATAATAAAAATGAAGAGCATCGATCCGCGATTGCCATCATGAAAACGTTGTTGCATCATTCATTAAACTTATGTATATTAAAGAAATTCTGAAACATGCACTTACCGGTAATGTTGTGCCGGCACGTTTTGTGCATTTTCCCGGAGAACAGCTCGAGGCCGATGATAGCGTAAATGATGATGACGAAGAGAACTAATAAAGCAATGTGCAAAAGTGGTACCATCGCCCTCAAAATGGAGTTTAGGACCACCTGAAGACCTATGCAAATAAATTTATTTTTATCAATTATGCATTATTCTCATTAATTCTCTAAACGACTGAAATACTCCGATTTTGAATAAAAGAACTAATAGTTTTATTAACATTTCGTTCATAAATTTATATCTAAATTTTATTAATTTTTAATATGATCTCTTTCTTTGTTTATTGCTTGCAAATAAAATTATTCAATCACATTACATTAATATTTTGATCGGAAACTTGGAACACCGGAAACCAGCCTAAGAGGACGTAAAACACGAAACGCCCTTAAGGCCTTGACATCGAAACCCTCCTTCATAAGTATCGTCAACACCGTGCTTACCATTCTGTAAAGAGGAATGCAAAAAATGTTTCTATGCAACAGAGGATTAATGACTTGACGATAAAATGAAGACTTGATAATGAAGGTTGCGAAAGTCATTTTCCCGGAACGTAATTTGTCCCTAAAGAAAAGAGTTTTATGTGCCAAGGCTAATAGCACCATAAACACCGTGTGGCAGCATTTACAAGAACATTTACGAGGCATAAAATAGGGAGGATAGAAGAGAAAAAGAAAATTTTTCCTCAACAAACGAAATTCGTTGAAAGAGGAAAAATAGCTTTGTAGCATCTTTTTGTTCTCGGCACGTGCAATCTTTCGTGTCACGCCTTTAAATTACAATTTTCGCGCGAACGTTCGACGAACGTGACGTTTCGTAAACGAGCCAAGATGAAGGGTGAACCGTCAACCGGAAAGAAACGATTGTATCGGATGAGACAATTTCAAATGTTACCAGTGCAGCGGCTGCATTTTCTTCGTGCATTAAGCATTATGCCATTTGAATAATGGTTCCCTTGTAATGATCGACTCGATAGAGGAAGAGAGTGGATGTGCTGCACGTTCTCCTATGGGACATTAAGACGAATCGATTCGCCGTGTCGTTAACTGAAAACGATAAAGCTATCAGACGGCAAGTCGGATATACGCGAAATGTTCACATCCGAAACAGGTAGTTACGCCTGTCGATTCGAATCCACCGTATCTGAGATCAATTTCGCGAACAATCCGCGCGTTTGCTGCGGAAATAAATTCACATCGCGAATCATTAACCGGGAAAACAGCAGGGGGGTTGGCCGATATGCTCTGTTTGTCGAACTCATCGGTGTTTTACGCCCGCGCACGTGCATCTGCGAGGTTCTCTCGTCTCTTTATCCTGTGAAAATCGATGATTGCAAGTAAATAGGATACCATTATTTACGTTATACATATATACATTATGCTACGATATCGTGACAGTAATAATTGAGTAAAGGTATATCAAGCCCAAGTACCTCGTACAGTACTGTTCTATTTGCGTGGCAAGGAATGTTGCAATTACGTTTAATGATTTTTCATGCCTCTTACTCGCAAAGTTATCGGGAAATAAATGGGATCAAATTTCTTTTTTTTTTTATGAAGCATCGAAAAAACACGTTAGTCAGGATTGAGAAAATTACTTTGTAAAAGTAACTAGTTACAATTACAATTATTTAAAAAATAATGAGTTATTAGTTTTCAATTACCTTTTTGTTAATTTTTTGTAATATTTTGCATTGCTTTAAATATAAAAATCTTACATACTTTTAACATTAATAATTTATTACCTATACTAAACATTCGATTATACTCTGTGTTATTTATAAGAAATTAATATATACACTTGGAAATTTTAGAATCAATATTATAAGATCAATATTAACTCATTAAGGACCAAGACAAATATTTTTTTCTCAAAATTTAAAATCCTTTTAATGGCAAGCTACTATGTCCTTAAGGAGCCTAAATTTTGCCAAAAATTTTCACCCAAAGTTGACCTATTTTTTTAGTCGAAAAATCGACCAGATCTTTAATCGATTCTTAATGGATTAAAATGTATTCACATATTAAAAAGGATCCTATAGTTTAATTTTTAATACAGACAGTTACACAGTGCAGTGTGATGATTAACAAGAATAAAGATATATTCCAATCACAAGAAATAATCACTGAATACTTAATTTTGATCAGTCTATATGTTGACGAATAATATAAAGTAACTGTAAAAGTATAATAACTTTAACTAAATTATATATTGCTAGTTATAAAAAATATAATTTAACTTACAATTATTGAAAAAACAACTATAATTATAACTTTGTTACAAGTACACTAAAAAAAGATTGGCTGCAAATTAGATGTTACAGCAGCCAATTTTTGGTTGCGTTAGCCTATCGAAATCCTATACTGATATTGCAGATTATAGGCTAACGCAACCAAAAATTGGCTGCTGCAGCAAAATAAAAAATGCTATGCCACATTTTAGAATCTAATTTGCTGCAGCAGACAATCTTTTTTTCATAGTGTAACCAACTCTGGAAATTACTCTTATTATGTTTGAGAAAACAATGCGTACTTCGTAAAATTCTAATAAATACCGCTCATATACAATTACGAATGTAAATCCCACGTGTAGAATCAATCCGCAAAGTATTAATTGCGGTGAGAATTATCAGAGTTCGACCATGTGAAAAAGGGCAGACCTATTAGAGCATTATCGACTTAAGCGGCACTCGTAAAATTTCAATTCCTGATCCGATGTTATACCCGACTGAATTTAATTTACACGCATGAGTCGTGATATTATGTCGACCGATCGGCCGTACGTGGAATTATTTCGCTAATTTCCCATAAATGACTTCATAATAAAGCTAGTCATTTCGTTTCGCTATGGAGAAAGAGATTTTCAAGTGATATTTTCTTCCTTCTGGTGCCGCCGTCTTCGCTCTCATTCGGTGCACCGTCAATTTCACTTTATTTACGCTTCGCGAAATATACGACCAGATCGACTGGTTCGTAAAGCTTAAATCAATTTTATTTCTGTAGCTTCCGAAGCTTTCGTGCGCACTCGCGTTTTTATGAAATAAATACGACGTGCAGCTTTCGTGTTTGTTTGTATCGCGAGTTTCACATTTTTGTCAACTTTTTTTAATATGTACGCAAAAACATGAAAATACAATAACTTCATAAAAAAATAACTTTGTTTAAGTGCGTTTAGTATGTATAATCAATACATAATAGAGCGAATGCAAAATCGCTTTATTATTTATGATCTTGTAATTCTTATAAATATTACAGCTCTATTGATAAAACCATTTTAACTTTTCATGGTCACACTTCTAAAAAGCCACACGATGATTACTCTGGGTTAAAATGACCCGACCCATCTTTAAAGTGTTACCAAATCGACAGTATTAGTTTAAGCAATGATTTAAAAAAATACAGTATATAATTTCATCCTTTAAGAAAATGGAACAGTGGCGTTTTTGTGAAAAATTTAATTTTAACACTAAAAAAAATCGTAAACATGTTAAGTTCGAAAAAATGTGCTTTTTTACTTAAAAATTCATAACTTTTTAAATTTATAATATTTTCAAATGAAATTTTAGCTTAGTACTTTTGAGATGATGTACTTTAAAAAAATAGTATGGTTACACGCGTTTCAAAAAAGGTATTTATTTTGAAGGTAGAAGATGGTCGGTTTTAGGTGTAAAAAAAGATGTTAAATTGGGGTAAAAGGCTATTTATTATTGGTTTAAGTTATTATTAATGTAAAATTATTATTATTATTATTATTATTAATACTGAAAACAAATATAGGTGAAAAACGTAAAATACAAAAAATACATAGAAAAACGTTATTCTTCGCTACAGCAATCTCAGTACACAAATAGAGTCTGCTCTCTAAATCTGAATCAGTGGATAATCACTGATTCAGTGCCAAATATGCCACTGTTATTTAATGAATGAAATGTATCCCTAACCTAAAGCGCACCTTGCTTCAGTGTATAAGTGTAGCGCATTCAACGCATATGGTATTGTAAGATTAGAAATACAATGTGCTAGAACGGCAACGTGCAAATATCGGTATTTTAACTATATAATGCTCAAACTTTTGTTCTTTTATAGTTGAATTTTATTGATTATCCAATATCAAATGTGCTAATATGATATGCTGATAATTCAGTACGAAGTATGTCACTTCAGTAGATTACCCACTGATTCAAATTTACAGAGTGTATTTGTCACACATAAGTCGTAGACATGACGGACATTCTTTCCTGATCGTTTCTTTTATCTTTACTTAAAGGACACAAGTTACATCTTGTTTATTTTTGCAACTTAATGCAAAAATATAAATCATAAATTTTAAACTAAAGCGACGCGTTGGTCACACTTGCTGATATTTTGACCCGAGAAAAAAAACGCTTTTTGCGCGAATGGCTGCTAGACGCATACTAACAGTCCGATTAAAAAGCTAAACATCTCTATCGATAATTGAAACTTCAAATCTCTAGTAGATGGCAGGTGAGCCTTCCGAAGGCAGAACGGTATTAGAATTTAGCGTGAAAGACGATGCTTGGATCATTTTGATCCAGTGTGACCATGAAGAGTTAAGCAATAAATACTGCCGATATTCTTCATCACGTTTTGTAAAATGCAATTATTCTGTGTGGAATTATGTTTATTTCTATTGAAAATTTATATAAAATATAATTTATATAAAATATAATTTTATTGAAAATATATATTAAATGTAATTCTATTGAAAGTGTATATTAGATTTCACGAAAGTAACTTAATCATCGGTATATCTCTGATAAGCGAACGCCAAACTCGAGTTGTACTACTTGTCGCTGCACCTTAGCGTTCGTCGAACGTCATTGATAGTATGTGCACTGAAAAGACATCACTAGGTGTATACTATCCACCATCAAAGTATATGATCGCCATGCATTATCGATTACGTCGGCATTGGTCCAATTAACTTGCTCTCGATATAGATTGTTAGGTGCTATCTTCGTCGACACATGCCCATCGGCCATCGAATTCGGGGAAAAATGACTTTATTATAAAACAACGTTGGGGGTATTATTGGATATTATGGTGCTACAAAGACATTATTTTTAAGCAATGTTTATTATTCTGAAGATTAAAAAGTAGAAAATTTAAATTTAAATATGTGAATCTGTGGAAAAATTTGCGTGCGTGACTACACCCTTAAGGTGGTTAATCCCCCTCCAAAAATGTGACAACGAAAAAGGAAAAAAGTTGTATTTATATATTTAATTTTATTCTCTCTAATAATTTAACTTTAACAAATTCAATTAATATACTGTAAAAATCGCTCAAAGAAGATTTAGGTCTATTTATAAGCAGGAAGGGAAGTAAACGTAGATTTTCAAGGTTAATGTACTCACCCGATCACGACTATCGTGAAATCCAGCAAGTTCCAGCCATTACGGAGGTAAGCTCCTGGATGCGCGACGAAGCCGTAAGCTATGATCTTCATCACGCACTCCACCGTAAAAATCACAAGAAAAACGTACTCTATCTTCTCCTGTAACACCAGAGGAAAAATCGTCGTGAAAAATATGAAGGGAGGTGCACTGGCGTAGATCGATTGCCTCTAAAAGAGCCTTTGAGGAAAATTACAAATAGAAAGGCCTCTTCTGCTGCCGTCTTAACGTCGAAAAGAAGCCACTTTGATTGATAAGCGTCAAGCGATAAGACACTTTTGCAATTTTGACTTTGCGTCGGCGTCAACCGGGGGTGGCAATTAAAACAAGCGGTGAAAACAAATGACGGCGGGCTGCAATTAAAAACGCACGAGACCAAGAAAACAATATTTCGTGCGCACGTACACGAACGTCTTCGTTAAACATTTAAAGCACGAGCGTTGCAGTTGCAGTTGGATTACAGCGAGTTACGATAAGAACGTGATCGCCGTTAATCGCTCGGGAAAAGGGGTGTCAACTCGCGCCGATATTTTTTTCAGGAACTTAGGTACAATAATTTTTTACTCACAATTCGAATTGCGTAACCTGTTGCTTTCTTTTTTACTTCGAAAATCTCTTACCCCGTGCTTGCAGAATTAAGTGGCAAAAACTTTAGTAAAATCCTTTTCCAAATTTCGGAACTTTGATCAACTCATTACATGGGGTCACAAAATTAATTAATTATATATAATATCAGCTGTACAAAATTGTATAACATTTTGAAACTTGTTTTACATGCCTTGCCTTCCATATACTTCTTTTCTTTTGTTCGATTATGATGATCGATTATGACGAAGGATTAATAAAGTGTTATAATCGCTCGACTCAAAAAAGTTAATTTTACTGAATATACGAGTTTTGTAAAGCAGAAAATAATGTAAACAGAACATAAAAAATGCAATAATATACTTTAATTGAAAACAAGAGAAAACGCAAAGCAGATGCGCATTTTATAAAATACATTGACGAGTGTAGGATTAACTTTTCGATCTCAAATGCTCCTCATTAGCATAACTCGTCGACAGTAGTATCAGTAACATCACCGGCCATCGCGCAAAAGGGTTAATCGACGCATAGTGTTATGGTTGCAGCGGGCAGGGTAAGGACGGCACAGGCCTTGGTGAGAAAAACAGGCGAAACAAAAGGAAGAAGCGATGGGTTAAAAATAAGGCTGAGTGCACTCGCTCGTATACATCAGAGGTAGGAAAAAAGCCGCTACGCGGAGAAGGCGCGCAGGGATGGTGGATGTTAAAAGGGAAGTTGAAAGGCGCGAATGCGGCCACAGAGAGGACACAAACTCTCTCTATCTCTCTTTTTCTTCCCCCGCGCGGCATCCATTATGTTTAATTTCCGAAATCGATCGATTATTGGCCCCCTGAAATAGGCCCGAGGGCGCATTATATTGCCGGCTGCCCGATTGCTCACTGATGCATGACACGTAGGCGCAATTACATCACTTTGAGGATATAAAGTAGTATAAAGTAAAATATGAGGAACCAAAAGTTTTTTTTCGGTTGGTGGTCTTCTCATATATTTTATCAAATACTTGCTCCATTGCGAATTTAGCCTTGAAAGAGTGAACGTTATTTAGTACTTTGGATGAACTCACAACGTGACTTTTTCAGGACTTATTTTCGTCAGATTTCAACCTTCATAATTTTCCTTTACTGAAACACATACCATTCGTTATTTTATTGAGCTCTTTTTGTAAATTTAATGAAAATAAAAATAACTCATAATTATATATTCGAAAAAAAAAATGAAAAAATTGGAACATTAATATAATTATATTTTTCTATCTATTTTTTCATCTATCATTCATCAGCTTCATTCTCTAAAGTCCGTTTCCATAAACATGAATTAAATCCCTTTAATTAATTGTCTATCTCTTCTTTGAATTATACTTCATATACATTTCATTATTACGATAGTATTTTTCATTAGAAAATGCATTGTAGTATACTTATATATATCGTGTACAGTTTTCTACTTGGTCACACGAGAATTAACACATATGTCTGCAATATGAGCGAAATATGAGAAGAGCAGATGGTAATTCTAGGAAGGTAGGTGTACTTGCCGAATAATAGATCCGTCGCTGGATATTAAATGACATATCGCGTTCGACTAACGAATATTTTAATGCCTATGAGAGATTAAACTATTCGATCTGCCCCATATAATTTTGCTACATTGCATGTAGTAATTAATATACTTGTAAAAAGAAAAATTTTCAGCCCTTCATATTCCTTAAATCATAATTATTTTATAAATACGATCGATCGACATTGCTTGTTTCGTGAAAATTATTATAAAAATTAATATTTGCTGGAAATACTAAATGCTATTTTGCATTATTTTAAATTTAACATATGAATTAACGCGGACCGAATTTAAAAAAATTTAAATTTTCTTTATCTAAAACATAATAAATATTCATGAAAATGTTTACAATATGCTCATGATGCATGCAATTACATATATTGCAAATTTCTAATATAGTTTTCTAATATAGTTTCATAATCTTAGGCGATAAAAGATCGAAGTTTTATCTCGAGTCGCGCAAGGAATAAAAAAGTTTTTAAAGAAGTAGAGATCGAACTTAAGATTTACAAGAGTTTTTGGAGTTTGCGACTAAATTCGAATCTTTTCCCGAAGGCGTTCTTTATTTTCCATTTCTTCGGAGATGCTAAAAGAGTGACATCACATAGAAGAAAAGCGTGAAAAATAGATTAATAAAATATATAATTCTATAAAATTTCAATACGATAAATGTCTATAAAAAATTCTTACAAAAGAAATTTGATCTGTTTAATTATTATGATTTGAGTCATGTCATATTTTTCATGCAACATGCTATCTCGGATGTAGTATCGTTTATTATTTACTCTTATTTCAAAACACTTTTTATGTTTTCTACTTCATCATTTCGTAAGTAGAATTCTCAATCCCGATAAAAGCTTTCTTAAATTAATAGATTTGTAAAAATCAATATTTTTACGTTCTATAATTAACGACCATTAAGCTGTCATAATTGACTTGAACATTTATACAGGTAGTTTTCTGTGAATTTCTCGTTGGCCTAATCTCAGCAAAGTTTCCTCCTGATATTAATTAGCGCAAGGGATGTCCTTTGAGTGACGTAAAACGAAGTCACACCCTTTGGCAAGGCATGCCAACGGCGCGATCCTACTTTAGCACGTACATAATATGACGCAAAACTGAATTTTGAGTAGTTATCGAGTAGCCTCTCTGTGCACACAGGCGAATGGATAATCCCTAAGTATAAGTTCTATAGAGGTTTGAACCAAACCTCTGAAAGCCTTATCTGCAAATGAGCTCGAGCGCAGTTTCCGAATATCAGTAATTACAAATGACTTTTGAAATGTCCGACGCCGGGGGGAGTAGCTTCAATTAATTCTCACGCTAAAGCGGCCTACATGTGAATTTTCCGATTATGGTGCGCCGGGGCAGCATACACGCCGATGTTGAGCAAGATTGAACAATTATTGAACTTTCAGCTCGAATAAGTTTCATGCCACCAACCCTGCATACCGTCTCAGAATCAATAATTCGATAGAGGTTCGTGTGGTTCGTTGAACGGAACCACCACTCTTATTGTTGCAGGAGGCACCCTTCGATTTAGACACACATACGCGTGCGCATATATACATATATCATAATCAGTAAAATTGCTTTATTTCACATTCGACGAAGTCGCACAAAGAGATTCCCGGCGGCGCCATTCATAACGAGATGATTGCTATTCGCTCACGATTATTTTTAGTCCTTTTCAAAATTTCTATTTTTACATATATAAGGTTAAAATAATGTACAGTGCATTATCCAATTTGCTTTTATTAAAAAAAGAAATTTTGTTATTCTTTCTAGAGAAAATGATATCATTTATAAAGTGATATGACTCAAAATATCATCAACAGTTTATATTTATCTCGATTAACTAAAATAATTAAATTCAAAATAGACAATTTTTTCTTCAAATTTTAATTACCAAAACTTTTTAATTCTACGAATTGAGAATTCACAATAAGGCTCTAAATGAATATGATTCAACTTGAAAGATTGGAGCTAGCAGAACCAATGGATCTATTATGCTAATATACAATACTATTAATTAAATTAAAAATATCAAACATGTATGTGCAAAGATTTCTAATGAGGATGACCGTTAAATAAATCGACAATGTAATAAGATTAGCTAAAGGGAATAACGACTGTTTATGATCTATTGTAATTTTTATGTATACCATTGAAGATGATCATATTAAAATGATCGAAACGTTTGAAAATTAATTATTTTGATTAATAGTATTGTATATTAGTATAATAGATTC
This sequence comes from Mycetomoellerius zeteki, assembly GCF_001594055.1. Taxonomy (NCBI): domain Eukaryota; kingdom Metazoa; phylum Arthropoda; class Insecta; order Hymenoptera; family Formicidae; genus Mycetomoellerius; species Mycetomoellerius zeteki. The sequence continues at coordinate 1,273,278 of NW_017257301.1, forward strand.
TTAATTCTAAATATTCTTTGTAGAAGACTCTCTTTTTTATTTACAAAGACGACACAACTCAAAATGTGTTGCTCTTGCATTGATAAAAGGTATTGTAATGTCTTTAAAAACCTTAAGAGAACGACACAAATACTATATTTGGCGGACGGGGATTATGAAGTAAAGTTTTACTTTTGATGATTGGTAGAGTAATTATTGTCTAACTCATTCATGATAACTCCAAGATCACGTTTGAATTGTCACTTTTGAAGTAAGGGAGCGATATAATTTCATTTAGACATTTAAACTCATGGCTGAATAACTAAAAAACAGAATAATTGAGCACACAAGTACTAAATACTCACCAAGTATTGGTTGGTCAGATTAGAATCGCTACAAGGATACGGCGTATAAACGGCCAAAGCGACGCAGTTTGCAAATATCGTCATAAGGATGAGATATTCGAAGGCTCTGCAGAATGACGTTGATAAAACCAAGTTAAGTAAGGAAACTAATAAGGTTGGTCATTCGTGCATTAACCCTTTTGTTGCAGATTGTCGCCAATATTGACTCTAATATCAACATCATAGTAAATACGGAATTAGGGTCAATCTGAAGAAGAGCAATTTAATATCAAATTATTAAGGTAAACGTACCAGTAGCTGGACGTTTAAGCGTAGGTTGTCATAAATAATATAATTTATAATATTAGAAAGATTTTTAATATAAAAATATTTGTATTCACTTGAAAACTTAAGACTCCCTTAAGCAAGGAAAAATTATTTAAACCTACTTATAACAATTATTAATTAAAATATTTAAATAAGTAATAAAATTCGTCAATGTACCAGTGGTCGAACACTGGGACGTAATTGTCTCAGTGTCCGACCACAATTAAAAAATTAGTATGCTGACGAGAAATATTAATATAAATAAATGTTTAATGACAAAAGACAACTAATTCCAATTGATCTTTAAAGTAAAAAGCATTTGAGATTAACGTTAATTTAAATAAATAAAGTTTTGTGTAATTGTGTCCGGACATAGATACGGTCCCAGTGACTGGACATGTAGCATATACCTATGTCCGAACATTTACATAAAACTTTATTTATTTAAGTTAATAATGATCTCAAATACGCTTTTTAAAACGTAATATTATAATTTAATTGTAATTATTAAATGTAATTAAATTATAATACAGTAATAAAAAAATTTGAGATTAATAATAATAAATTTTGTGTAAGTGTCCAGACATAGGTACATGTCCGGACACTGATACGTTTACCTTAATGTCAGGTTCGCAAACATCGTTGATATCAGACGTGATCTCTGAACTTTGATATCTAATTCTCCGTCATCAGAAGCCGGTAATTATGTATCATTAATTGCGGAAGAAGTATGCGAGAGCAAAAGGATACTTCCACTCGACGACCTTGATGCACAGCTTCCTAACAGGATTCGTGAGGGTCAGACAGAAGAGCGCCCGAACGGGTCTATCAGGTGGCGGTTTAGCCCCCCGTCTGACGGGCTTCTTCTGGGCCGATTTGGAGACAGCGCTGGCGGCCCCGGGGCCCGTCTGCGATGGCGGCGGCTGCATGTTCGCCAATTGCGTCGCATCCATCGCACCACCGACGTTAAGTTGCTGGCCGGCGTTGGGGGGGATTGCGATGTAGGGGGTCGCGGCAATCGGCTGGGCCCCCGGCAGCCGAGCAGGTGGGCCCAAGACCGAGCCCCCATCCCCCCCCGCGCTCATCGGTCGCTGGTGTCGAGCTCCGTGCTTCCTGTGCTACGACGACGATCACACGTTCTTCTTTTTCTCCTACGACGACGCTCCAGGGATTGGTGCCTAGCCACGCAGATGGCGGCGATCGACGCCGATCGACGCGGTGTCTCAGAGACGCACCACCACGCGCTGCAGCTCGCCGGCATGCTACGGCACTGGGCTGCTATGAAGCTCCTTCCGTGACCTGCGACAAAAGGTCGGGGTTCATGAGAGGGGATGATATAGAGAGAGGAAAAAGGGAGAGAAAGAGAGAGAGAGAGAGAGAGAGAGAGCTCTTTCGACCGTAACGGTCGACCGCGAGTGCATCGCGACGAGTATCCTATAAATTGTAATTATTCATGAGCTAATTCCGCGATGCATTCATAAACACGAATCAATGTGCACTCTAACGAAAACGTTCTCGAAACACATAAATACCAATACTCTCGAAGATGTAACATTTAATTTTGAATTCACATTACAATGAAAATAATTTTAGCGTTTGAATGTTAAGTGGAGGAGGATGAATTAATTGCGCGAGCCACTTTATTATTTTGTATTACTTTACAAATCGGCTGATAATTATTTATTACCTTTTATTATTATTTATTATCTTTTGTGCATTATACCTTTTAAATACAATTACATTATATCTTTTTAAATATACGTTACAAATATAAATTATATCACAAATAATAAATTAAATTGACTTTATTCGGCGAAGATTTCGCTTTAATTATTTATAGTAACGATGCAAAAAATAGATTAGATATTATATAGAAAAGGGGGAGAAAAACAGGAGACTCATCAAACACGGAAAGTTGATGTTTTCACGCGTTTTATCCGGAAAAAAACAAGATATTCCAAATAATTCAAAAATCCGTCAGTCTCAAACGACGCAATTATACCTTTGACGGTGCAAATCCGCCAACAGAAACAACATGTACAATGCGTTGGGGGTCGTGCAGCTTTCTCCCCCCCATCCCGGAAGGATAATACATAGTGGCGCGGGCTTTCGATTGCACCATGGCGTGGATGCAATAAAAAGATAACAGTGCTGCCGAATGAAAAGAACTCGATTATTTCGGGCGCAGCCTTCCTACCGATCCTGACGCTACCTATCAGCCGTGATATTCTCTGCAGAAAATCTAATCATTTATTTCTCTCAATTGTGAAAAACGTTGGGAGTGGCTGAAAATTTGTTACGTTAATGGAATAATAAGATTAATTCACCTGAGAAATTCACGCGATTATATCTTCGTTTTTATTAGGTTTTCGTATTTTCCCAAACAATAGAAAGATTATTTCAATCCGCGCTCTTATTCTTTAATTAGAGATATTTTATATCTCAGCGACAAATTGATTATAAATTCTTTTTGGATCACAATTAATTAATTAAATCCTGAACTATTCTTAACTCTCACAGTACTCATAATATTGATTGTACGACGAAGATGCAACGGGAGATAAATCATTCACATTAGGCAAACATGATTGCGGTGAAAAATTGCGGGAGACATTATCTAAAGGCACATTTATTCCATCCTTTTCAAGTTTCTCTACCGGAACCGGTAAATCCTCACATAAATTGGACGCAAATCGCACGTGGTAACACGACAATTATTCGCGATAGAAATCAATAGATAACACTACAATAGTTCGTGTTACGGTATGAGCGGTCGATGCTTTCCCGACCTTCCGTAATCCCCGTTATCGTGTACAATAAATCGCTCATCGATGGGACTACTATTTTACGGTGGACAATTCTTCGCAATTTAACAAACGCATTGGCTTTTTGAACAATTTTCTTGTCGCGGAACGCAAAACCTGCGTTTAAAAGTCAGCTTGATCGATTCGACTAATCCGTTCTGTAAATCCGTGGCTCTCCATCGATCGCAACGCTAACCTGCGCCGCGCGAAGAGCACGATGGCCCTTTGAAACCAAGTCTCAACTGATAGGATAATTCTGGAATAGATGGCCATCTCTTTCAGTATCGACGTGACCACGTTAAAATATTTGCTTTAAATCCTTGTAAACGATCAATTCTCAAAGCAAGGTTTTGCTGGATAAACGTTAGCGCAGAAACCGAAAATAATGACGTATAATCAAAAGAAGTTTACAAATATTACAGTTAAAAATATATAAACATAAATATATTTTATTTACGTATATAAAAATATGCGTACATTAATTTTTTTTTATTAAAATATTTTATTAAAGTAGTCTATATATTTGTGTCATTTACAAATATTAATATATTGTCGTTTGAATCACACGTTATATACTCCTATTTATTTTATCAGCGTTTATTTTATTAAAACAATATTATTTTGCTATTTTTTATTGATGGATGAATATATCCAAAGAAGTCAGTTTAATATAATATACTAATAATAATTATACGATACAATAATATGATATATTAATAATAATTAGCATATCATATTAAACTAACTTCTTATTTTTGCATTTGCTCCCCTGATATGATGAATCATTGAAAGTACGTGTCGCAAAGATATCTAATATTTTACGTCTCGCACATACATTGCTGCAGCGGATACATTGCTGCCCAAACAATCTTCGTCGCCGAGCAACGTTCATCCGAAGGAAACGTCGCAACGACTGTGAGAGAAACCGGCCTGGGATTTATAGCCGAGTCCGTGCTATATTTAGTATGTCTAAATACTAGAAAGCTCTACCTACGGACGAGTTTCTTGCCTCGTGTCGCGACACATCGTGAACTTGTCTGTGATCTAATCATCTTTATCGTCTCTACTTTGAGCTACAATACGATTCCGCTCGAAATTCCTCGGTAACAAATTGTACCACCTCGTGCACGAAATATTCCGCGGCGTATCTCGTTACGGTGTTTCGTTCAAGCCACTTTGTCCTCGAGGTATTGTTTCTGGAAGCAAGTAGCGCATCTCACGACATAATTCCACTCAACTTCAAAGGGAAAGTGAACGCACGTATCATTATACAAATTATTATTTAAACCGGTAGAAATAGAGGAGATTATCTATTAATTATTCGCGACGTAATGATTCTTGAAATTCGCAATTCGTATTAAAAGGACCTCTGTGATTCAGAATGACGAAATAGAGTGCAATAGGCATGCCTTTACGTAGATTTATAGATAGCAATGAGTGAGGCACGTAACTAGAGATGAGTCATACAATTTCTAGCATTTGGCGTAATTCCTTTCTACAAAGTCCACGACGTGTGTCGCTGATTGTTTAGATTGAAAGTCGTTCGCTTGTCATATAGGAGAGAAAGACAAGGAGAGAGAAACTAATTCAATTCCTTTTTTAATGTATAATTTGTCCAGTTTCAATTTAATATTTTATTCAATATTAAGCTGGTCAGATAAATCCAAATGTAAATATGTAAATTAAGCGCGTGAAAGCACATAATTAAATCAGTATTAAATTAATCCCGAGGTCGATTTAATTTTTTAATGTATTTAAAAAACAAAAATTACTTTTTGTGGCGAACGAATAACGAGGCATACATTTCCTTGTTATCTACATCGTCACGCAATTACTTATGAATTGAAAATTATATATTTTTATGTACATATATTATATATAAATTAAAAAAGATAAAAACAAATTTCGTAATAATTTAATGCATTAAAGTAATCCAGGATTAATGTGTCCTACATATTCCATTAAATATTAATTTAGATTCTTTATATACATGCAATCAAAGCTAATGCATAATCCAAAGTGCATGGAGCAAATCTTCAAAGCACGATTATCCGACTCTTCCAACTCGCTCGTAACATTTAACCAAGATTGATCCCGAGATTTCCCGTTATTCCCTGATAACAGCTCCTTTTATCCGCATCACCGCCGCGACTCCGCATTGTCCGCTAATCCCATCGTCCGCATCTTCAGTATGCGACATATGTATGCATGTGTGCGTTTGTATGTGTGCGTTTGTATGTGTGCGTGCTCCGTACATGCAATGCACATCTGGTTTCGAGTAGTTTCTGCAGCGAACTTCGGCTGAATTATGCGAGAATCTTTGGGCCGTGCGAATAAATGATTCACCGAAAATTCACGAATAGTTTCCGAGTCACCGAAAATCGTCGCAGCTGTCGAGCTGCGACATGAATTCCCATGGGCGCATCGTGCCGCGATGCGCGGTACAACGCCACTCTATTTGTATAGCCTCACGCGACACGCGATCGAGAGTCCGCATATTCAAAATCTGTGATCGGATTTAAGCTCAGCTGCGCCAACAGTTTCAGTTATCTCTGATTTAGAGATTACCTGTTAATTTAAACAGCTGTTTAAAGATTATAGTTGTGATAGAAGCAGGGAAACAAGTATTTTTGCAATTTACATACAGGTTACGAAATTACCTCACGAAAAAAGAACACACCTGAAAACTTTACTGCAAAGTTCAGCAAATCTACAGTCGTAATATACAGACAGTCAATTTTCTATGTTAAAGTAGCAAAGTTGATAGCTGAATAACGTTAGCGATTTGTTAAACCATCAAACCTTCTTAAGTTACAGATATTGAATTCGCGCAGTAAGTTATAGGTTTGCTGTACCACTCAATTTATTTTTTTTCCGTGCTGTTATTATACAGTTAGAAATTACAATTGGAGTTATTTTTTTCCAGTAATGTAACTTAACTCTAAATCCCTCTCTTTCTATCTATACCTGTAACTTTGTTATATTTTTTTATAACTAATTTAATAGTTAGATCATTATATATTTAGAACTTATTCGTCAACATATGGGCTGAGCAAAATGAAGCGTACTTAGTGAATAATCAGTGATTATTTCTCTTATGACTGGAATATATCTTTATCCCTGATAATCATTGCAGTGTAAATGTCTATATTAAACATTAAGCTAAGAATCCTTTAATCTAAGAGCAGTCTTAATGTTACCAATTTTGATTCCAATTGTATATGTTAATTTATTATGAATAATATAGCCCAATATATATTTAGGACAAAATAATCTAGTAACGTTAAAAACGTATAAGATTCTTGTATTTAAAATAGCAACATAAAAAAAATTATAAAAAATTAACAGAAGAGTAATTGAAAAATAATGACTTGGTATTTTTAAGTAATTGTAACTGTAACGTATTATATATTTTTTTCAGAATCATAACTTATAATAGTAACTAATTACTTTCTGAAAGAGAAAAAAATTGTAACTGTGTGTGTGTGTGTGTGTGTGTGTAACTAGTTACTTTTACAAAGTAACATTTTCAATTCTGCTCACATATACATAATTATTATAGTAGACTGCGATTGTCAGTAACTAATAATGATTTAATTAAAAATTTTAGAATATTTTTTAAATTAGGAATTTTAGAATATCTAAATATTTGAATCTCGTAATTAGTCATCACAGGCAAGAAAGCTTTACATATTGAACATATTTTTCATTTCAATTTTAATTATTTAATTTTGTTTTTATTTAATCTCATTTTATTTATATTATAAAAATATGACTAGCATTTTGCACTTCTATTTAGTTTATAAATACTCTGAATCTTCTGACTATCATAATGATTTTCATGGTGTTTTGTACAAAGCAATGATTTAACAACGATAAACAAATCCAAGAGGTACTGCTTGTTATTTAAAAGGAAAATGCAGTTTTCGTCCAACGGTGAAAAAATTCCACGGATACTGTCGTCCGAAGTGGCGGCAACCGATCGATCGTCTTTGCGTCCACGTATAATACGCTCTGGATGAAATCACTTTAAACGAGACGCTGTCAATCGCGGTCGAGTGTCGCTCGATATAGTATATATAACTCTCTCATTGTATGTGTGTATCGGTGCATCGCGTTTAGAAGTTCTGTCGAAGCGGCGCACTCCCGGGGATATTTTTACACCTAGACTTCGTGTCCGGGCATTCGTCAAGATCATCGAATCTCTCGTTCTATCTCGAATTGTTACGTATAACAATTTTTTCTCTTTGACGTCGCAATCGCAATCAACAACAGGCGGAATAAATGCAATGATCTATAGTAATTCAATTTACATTTAATTCCGATCGCGTAGTTTTATATTTCGAATCGATTTTAATTAACATCAATGACAATGATGAATTTACAATATTTTATTTGAACAGAATGTAGAAATTAATCATCTGGAAGGAATACAAAAATAATTCTTTCTATTTTTAAAGAATTATACGCTTTGAGAATATGAAAATGATTTCAGGAGAATATTACATATAATATTCCGGTTTTGAATTTCGAATAATTGTTAATAATAAACACATAAATCATGGAAAGTTTTATAGTAATAGTAATAAGGAACTATGTAGAGAATACGTAGAGGCAAACGATGGTAAAAAAAAAGTCAATTTTCCGTCAATTTTATTTTTCTTTCAACCGAAGCGCGATGTGGAGCACCGTGACATTTGCACAATTTATTTAGATAAGCAAAGTAAAAGTGTGCAATAATAATATATATTATAAATAACTTTACAGCGTTCCTTTGCAGCCGCAGAGAGATCGTGCAGTTATGTATTGTTCGTATTATGGCATTATGCATATCGCATATAGATGCGTACACGTACACATGCCTTGTCATTTTATCGGAAAACTCATTCAAGGATCTCCGTTTGTCGATGACAGTTATCCAAAGCGATAATATGTCACGCTAATACCTTGCATACGTATACGTAAATAGCTAAACACTTGACGATGCGCTCCTCTTTGCAACGCGAGAAATTTATTTCGATTGATAGCTCGCTAAATTATCTTTTTAAATCTTCAACATCGGTGATTTGCTTGAGATGAGATGTTCTTTTTTTATTTGCAACACATAATTTTAGGGGTATAATTTGACGTTATTCATAAGCAATATTGTTTATTCATAAACAATTTGTTTACGATTCAAATTATTTAGCAACTGATTTTAAATGAAATATTATAAATAAAAAATTAATCATATTCTACTTATTTACATTATTAATTACATAAAAATATCAAGATTAGATTTTTCCAAATAATTTTATTCTTTTTTAGTCAAGAATCCAAATCTCATAAACGAATTATCCAAAGACTTAAAAAGATTTCTTAATAAATAGACAGTGAAATGTAATCCATCTTAATAAACAAGCTGTGGATTTGAAATAATGAATAAAAAAAGATCTAACGTTGCTTCTGAGAAAAATATCTATAAAAAGCAACAGTGTTTGTCGTGAACGAGTGAAATAACAGGATGCTGTAAAGGAGGGATCGCCTATGTGCACGTACAAAACCGAGTGGGAGGTATCTAAAAATAGTTCGAACTCTGGGTCACGAAGTCGAGATCATTTGGGACAATTTAGCGATACTCCTACGATACTCCGAGAAACGGGCGGTTCACCTTCCTGAGAGAGACGCACGTGATGACATGTAAATGAGTGATTGAGTTTGCAAGGGAAACTATTATGGACAAAACATAGAAAACTATGGATGATGTTAAATAAATCACAAGGCGGCAATAAGATTGTTAATTTACGTGATTCAGTAAGATACAATATTTCTGGTAAACAAGTAAATTATATGCATTAATCCTTTCAAACGCGGTGATTTTAATTTTTCTACGATCATCCTTCTTCGTCGAGGTTGTGACAGATTGATTTGAAAGTCAATTATTATTTATTTTTCATTTTCATACATGCATGTATGTTTTGTAAATTATATCGAGTTATTTTCTATTTGTTTAATTTATTTAACTGATTTTGAAATTACTTGTAGAAAAATTAATAAAAAGAGAGAAACGTTATACCTCTTTCTCTTTTCCTTCGTAAATATCAGCTTTAGCTGTTCTTGGAAAAAAAGAAGAAACAAAATAACATAGTTCGCCCAGTGAACGAGCAATCGATTATCTCCCTAAGCTCGAAAAAAATCTTTGTCGCGTGCGATGATACGAGCGTGATTTGACGTAGATGTAGCGCGCATTTAGGCGCAAATAATTCGCGTTTGCTCGGATACTCGACACCGATCCCGGGATTTGGTTTTCGCGGAGCAAGTGGAAATTTGTGCGCTCATCCAAGCGAAAGGTACGAATTTACTTAGTCGCGTGGTTAAAGGAACCGCAGCGGAATTGCTGAGGCCATAGTTCGCAGCGTATCAGCCAGTCGCCGATAAGTGCATTCCTTGCATTTGTACTCCTTCACCCCGGTCGACAGAGGCCGGTGTTACATTTGCCGTCGCACTTTGTAGTGTACGTTTCTGCAAATTGCACTTTGGCAACCGACATTCGCATGTTGAACCGAATTGCCTTCGCGCAAATATTCTCCCCGTTCACGGCTCGCCACTTATTTCGAAGTCACATCGCCTGATCCGTCAAAGGAAAGTCCATTTATCAATCCGTACACTCTAAATTTCTTGCAGTGAAATCTCACTTAAAAAAAAAAGTGATATTTCACTCCTTTGAAGTAAAAATTCACTCTAAAAAAAGTGAAAATTGTCACTATTTTCAAGAAATAAAATATTTCCCCCTTTTTTTTCAAGGGTGGTTGTATTTTCATTCTCTTGGAGTGAGATTTCTCTGCAAGAAATTTAGAGTGTAAATTAATGACGATATCTTCCGTTTTATTTCTCTTATTTGTGTAAAAATAAGTCTGTAGCGCGTGTATTTTTCAACTTGTTGAAAAGATAAAAAGTTTGAAGTCACTTTATATAGGCTATTCTGTGTATCACTCTATATAGATCACTTTCTATATTTTTGATACTTAGTAAATTTTTTTAATATCTTAACTGAAGTCATACATAAAAATTTATTATGCTTTTCAATTTGTGAATTTTGCTATAACATTTATTGATGATTCGTTAAAGACGCTGCTATGACTTTAATTTTTTTGGAAGCACGAATTCCCTGCTTTTTGCCGCTAAAAAATTCTATCTTTTTATGGTTGCTGTTTTTGTCAGAATGATTAGGTGCCAAAGTACTGTGCACAATGTTCTTTTTTCTCCTTCGAAGACAATCGATTCTTTTTGCCATTTTCTGAACGAAATTCTCGAAAGTTCATAGACGACGCGCATTATCTGAATATCTCGGCTTTCTCCTATTGTCGATCCGAATGTCAGCTCTATCTCATCTTCTCATTATTCATATTCCTTTATCTATTATGCTAACCGGATGTAGAATTATCGATCTAGCTTTGTTTTTATTTCAAATTTTCCTATAAATTTCGTAGAATTATTGTTTCAAATTACATTCCGAGCGATCGTTAACTTGTATGAAAACGATACAAGAAGAGAGATGAATCGTAGAATGTAAACAGTAAGAGTAAATTTGGAAGAACGGAGGATGTGACTTTGCGTTTTAGCAACCGTGGCCCTGACAACGGTTGTCAACCCTTTAAAGCGTCGACCTACTTTGCAAGCGTAGGTCCTCCCGTGTTAAGAAACGAAATTTCATAAATCCAGTGAAAACGTGGCTTTTCTCATTCATAGCGACTTATAAGATAATTCCCTAACTTGTGTAGCACTTGGAAAGGTCATTGTGTGGGAGAAAAGGTCAGAGGAAAAAACCTCATTACTGATTGCATAAGGATCTCGTGTATCAATTTCTCTTTTTTTTTTTTTTCAGAAAATACAATTTTTGCTTTTTATCACCGGAAAAATAATCGTTTCTTTCGTAATTGGCACCTGGAAGGCTTTATGTATTTCGCTATGAATTTTCTTTTCATTTTTTTTTTATGCAGTTTTATAAATTGAATCGAACAATTTAATAATATTTCAATTTCTACGTTCAGTTTGTCATCTTCAATAGTGATTGATTGTTAGATGATTGCATTATATTAACATTATAGCTGCGTACGGATATATTGATTTATAGTTTAGCTAAATTTAATTTCTTATAGAGTTTAAATCACCTTTTAGCTTTCTATGTTAAATAATTTTGTTAAATAATTTATTTAAAAAATGCAGTTTAACACTTTCAGCTCTACTAGAATATTTTTTATTTCGAATTGCTGCAGCTTCTAGCTTTCTGCAAAATTAGTCACTATATATTCTTCTTTCGAATTCCATCGTCCCCAACCGGCGATTCTCCGGAATAGAGCCGCTTTTTCAATGCCGAGAACTTCCTTCCGCCAAAATCGATCGATATCTCCAAGGTGAAATGTCGGCGGTCTCAACATAGCAGATCGTGTTGACAGAAAAGGAAATACTATTTCCTATTCGATTAGTTCGTCGCGACGGTAGAGGCGGCGGCGGCTATAGGTGAAAGACAAGTAACATCTATAATCGAAATTTCAATATTGTCTGCATCGAAATTTGGCTGGCATTGAACTCATTTCCCAACGGAAAATGGCAGTAAAAATAGCGGGAGATACGCAAGCATGTCTCGAATGATTCGGTATAAATTCTCTCTGAATAATTTCAATTTTTATTATGTATTGTAAAGTCAAATATTTCTAAATTTTAAGTGTCTAAATTTTTTGTCATAATAATTACTCTTTTGAAGAATAAATACTCTTTTGAGTGTATTATTGTATTTTATTATATTTAGCGTCCAATATCTGATAATTATATGTATCGAAAGTCTAAAAATCAAGAAAATATAAAAAAGGAAATAGAAATTAAATAAACTTTTATTAAAATATGTATTAAAATTGATAATCCTAGATCATTACATGTCAAAAAATTTTTCAATATCGTATTCGATAACAAATTTTATGCATTAAATGTAACTGCCGTTTCTGAGTTTAGGACAATGATAATCCGAAGATAAATGGCTTGGTAAGGCTATCAATTAAGAAGGACGAAAATTTATAATCTCCGTATTATGAATTTAATTGCCGCGCGTCTCGGTTTCCTCTAGTCTCGGTCGCTTGTCGTACAGTAACATTTAAAAGAGCCCATAATTCTATCCGCGTAATATGGCGGATCATCCTTCCGTGCTCGGGGATTATGTTAAACATCGCATCCATCTAGACATCCATATTTTTTCCCTGAGACTTTACTTGCCGAACACCAAGTTAAGATATAGCAATGGTACTTAATCGTGCAGTTATCCGAGCTATTATAAAAAGAATTCCTATTAACTTTGTTTTTCTTAAATCACGCTGAAATTGAGCTTAACGCGTAGTATCAGATTATACAACCATGATAAGAAAATATTCTTCCAATACGATCTCCGCGCGAATTGAAGCAAGTCCCGATCATTAATCTCGCGCACCATTTTCTTATAGTCGAATCTAATTTAATTAAAGTCACTCTAATGATGATTTCTAATGTGTACTTAATGAAAAACAAGAACAAGATAAATGTTTTCAAACTGTTTTCATTAAAACAAAAAATATCGAATAACTACTGCATGAATTACAATAATAACGCTTCATAAAACATTAATTAGAAACGTTAAATTCATAAATTCTTATTTAAAATGGATAGTTTTCATCTAGCTTATCGTTTAAACACACAATTTAATTTCTAATGATATTCATTAGATGGAAACTTTTTATGATTTCCACGTCACCGCGCCGACACGTTGGCAATTAATTTGTCAAGAAACAGGAACGGGGGCTCGTGAAAATTCTATCGTTGCGTGTCCGACTTATGTATGAAAATATCGTGCCTTTTTACCGCATCACACCACGAATGCTTTTTTAGCGATTCCTGTCAGCTGCAACGATAAATTCCTATTATTCTCGAAAAAGCTCCTCCCAACTCAGCCACGCGCCACGCCACGAACACATTTGTACAACGAATTTTCGGACAAATCTGTATTTTTTTGCGCAACGAGGAACCGATATCTCTCTCCCTCGGGCGAAAGATGAAATTATTTTTGCGTTACTCATCTTTAAATATGCCGATATATTTTTATCTTATTAAATTTAACAGCGAGGTTTCTTTTGCGACATTTCGAAAGCTTCAGAGTTTCCCCATCCACTTGTCGCGAATTTACTCGCATGGCGCGTGATCGCGTTTCATACAAAAGAGTGCTGTCTGATACCGAAAGAGATATAAAAATCGCGGAAATGATTTCGCTGCTGTAACAATATTATGCATGCAAGAACGTACTCACGATTGCGATCTACATGCATAACACGTGCACCCTGCTGGCGCCGTATGCAGTTCGCGATTCCGAGGTTAACAGATCTCACCTTCGCGAATGCAATACTGAGGATATTGTCTAGCGAAAAATGATGTTAATAATTTACTTACTCAATTAGTCAGCTAAATAATGAAGTTACGCTAATACGCTCTAAATTCTTTGGAGTGAAATCTTTAAAGCAGGCTTGTCCAATTGCAGCTCCGGAACCAAAATGCAAAGCCATCGACGTAAAAAAATCAATGTGAGTAAGATTTTAAGAACTATAAAGTGTTGATAAGAGCGTCCCTTAAATGCGTATCAACACTTTACAATCCCCGAAATCTTACCTACATGAATTTTTTTGCGTCGATGCTTTGCGTTTTGGATAGGCCTGCTCTAAAGAGTGAAAATTGAACTAATCTTGAAAAAGAGTGGTTTAATTTTGAATTTTTAAGAATGAGATTTCACTCTTCAGAGTGAGATTCACTCTAAAAGTTTTAAAGAGTACACACATTCACAAAGTACGACATTGCGCATCATTTTTCTTCACCACAACATTATAATTTTTTTAATGTAAGCATTTGTGAAACAAGCAAAATTCCGGCGACCGTGGTTCTCGATTAAACTGACGAAATGATATAGTTGACACGGCGATCCAGTCCCGATCCCCGAAACGGCTCAGTTGATTGACCTCGAAGCTAAATTTGCCTAGCGATCGCAACTAAACAGGCGCGTACCTAGTTACTAGACTATCGATATGACATTTTGGCTCACAGTTATTAGGTAAATCTAAATGTGTATACACAGCCTGCTAAAATTTACATTCAAGTAGCTAGGCGAAACTTAATGTTAATGAACTCAATGTTAATGACTAGTTTACTTATTGTTAGAAAGGTATTCTCTCCTTAAATAATTCCTTTGTTTTCGTTAAAACCAAAATATTTTTCTGTAAGCTTTTATCTGTAAAACATCCCTAATTTACATAAAATAAGTTCTTGAATTCTTAAAATTCACTTAGAATTCGTTACGCTGCGTTTTAACTGTGTGGAAAGTCGATTAAACTGCGAAGTCTACGTGCCAAGAAATTCGCAGCTAACAGTCGCCACTGTTTTTACAATGTGTGATGATTATGCGAACTCATTTTCATGAGATAGAGAGACTGAGAGGGAAGTCGACCGAGTTTTCTCGGTCCTTTGTGCCCGTTTTGCCGCATTGCTAATCGGAAAACGGATGCAGCTACACTGACAGAGCGGAGTTTAGCCGATGAATCAAAACGTAGTTTGTGTGTCGGGTAATGTATCACGCGAGGCTCGCCGAGTATGTAAAGAAGCTGCTGGCATCGTACATAGTAGTTCGAATAAACTACATATTGATAGCGCGCGTACCTCTCTCTCTCTCTCTCTCTCTCTCTCTCTCTCTCTCCTGGCGACACGTGTCGCGGTGCATAGCAAGCCGAGTAAATGCATCTGTCATTAGAGCGCAAAATAAGCGCTACCGTCATCGGCTAGCTCGTCAGGAATTGGCCGAAGAGACAACTCGCTTCTCCCCCAGATTAGCGCAAGAAGACCGCGAGAGGCAGAACGTTGCAAATTAATTCTGATTTCCCACCGACAGAAAAACAACAAAATAACTTTTTAATCTTTTCTAAAATTGAGAATGGATAAATACATTATAAATTCGTATTTATTTAATGCATTGATTGCCAATGTTTTAATATGAACATAAAAATAAATAAATAATATTTTAATCATTGGTTTTAAATAAAACTTGTGTTACTTTATCGTTACTAAAAAACGTTTAAATATTATCTGTGTACGGATTATATGCGCTAAGTTCTATGGAGAGATTGGTAAAAAATTAATTTTGTCGAGCTACATATTAATTCAATTTGTGACAAAGAACCATTTCTTAAAATTTGTCATACTTATTTAAAGTCACCCTGTACATGAATCGTCCGAAACTCTTTATACAAACATCTTCATCGATATAACGAGCGTACAAAATATAATTCGAGAAGGATCTCGTGTCCGTCCTTTGTCTCGTAAGATATGTCTGTCCACCGCCATCTATCACTACTACGATGCTGTGAATAGAAAAACATAGGATTCCGTCAGACCCTATATGTCTATATACGTAGGATGGAATCATGGCATATACACACACACACACACACACACACATTAGGAGATAGCGTAATGAAATTCGCCAATTTATTTCGTGACCGCATCATTATTAAGACATCTCGAGCCAAACCACCGACTTAATGAAATTCATTAATCCAGCCAGTACATTCCGCAGGGAGATTCACGCGAGCTCAAGGTCACTCAGTGATCTGCGTTCGCGAGCATTCTCAAATAGCAGAAAACTCCTTATCCCTTTTAATAGTCCTTTTAAACGGCGTTGCCATTCATTTCCTTTGAAGCTGTCGCGACGTGAACAGTTTTATCATACTTGATCTTCTTCATTATACAGCCTTCGCGCTGAACCTGCAAAGCTTACCGCGAGGCCTATAGTGTAGAAATACTTTATTTAAAGCTTTAACGCGAAACGTTTAAAATTGAAAACAATTTTAAAAACAACTGCGAAACATTGAACGCTTAAAATAGTTCGCGAACTTTGGGCTTGGAAAATATTTAGACATACCAAAATATTTATATCATATATTATGTAGTAGATTGTTTCTTATAAACAATTATTTTTATACATTTTGTGCATGATGTATATAATATCATGTTTATTTATATTATAATATGTATTTATTGTTTTCTATACGTTAAATTTATTAGTTGATTAAGAATTATTAGCCTCGTATATTATAATTATTAAGAATTAGGTTAATATTAAAATTTTTATCAAAATGTTAATATTATATTAACCCAAATGTTATGTCATATCTTTTCTTTTAATGAAAGTTTAGAACCCAAATTCTTAAGCTTGATATTAGCTTCTTTCATTCAATAGTTGTATAATCTAATATAACATCGTCACGAAATATAATGATCTTGTGATTCTTAATTCAAACTCTTTAATTTTCACAGAACTTGTTTCATACGAGAAATTGGGAATTCATAATAATGGAAACATCACGGTATCGATGTTGTGCATTTCATTGAATGTCTTTTTATTTTATGATAGATTGAAACTTTTATTCATTTTAAATTAATTAAACACTCGGTAGAAAGAAAGTGAATGTCTTGCCGGCATCAACAAACACGATGTTCGACAAAATCTAGTTAAAAAAATGTATCTTAATATAAATTTCGCGATATAATCGAACGTAAACGTTTACCTTAAAACCGGCGCGCGAAACTTCAAAATGGGGTCGACGTCGTTCTTCTCGAACTGCAACTTTTAAAGCATTTTTTGCCGCGCTGTTTATGAAACGACTGTATTGGCTGAAACATCTGTCGCCGAAACGATCCAAGTCTTGAAATGAGCCCGAACCGTCTCTGTGTTACACGCCATGTTGAGCTTTGTTAATAATAATTGGTGGATGGTTAATAATAATTAGTGATTACGTGATAAATCTTAGGAAGACAATTTCTTTGTACATAACTTAAATTTTTATATATCGTTGTCAATTTACTTTTTGTTATCTATTAGAATTTAAATTGTAGATACAAAGTAGGTATTAAGAAAACGTTAATTTTAATTTCAGTAATATTAATTTTAATTTAATTACATTAATTTTAATATTAATTTAAGAAAAAATTAATTTTAATCATCTTTCATATAAACTTAAATTTTTTATATTATATTATTTTGAATTTATCAATTATTATCTGTTAAAATTTAAATAGATGCAAAACAAGTATTTAGAGAACATTAATTTTAATCATCTTTCATATTTGAATATGATTCTGATAATGAGTTATTATTTCAGGATGTAGACGCTTTTGATTAATTGTTTCATGAAAGACGTATTTAATATATGTTGAATTACAGCAAAAGAAAATATAATATTATTTTCTTTTTTCTCTTCGTACGTAATTCTATATTCTTGTCATGTTTTTGCCACGATCGAATTTGTACTTTATATTGTACCTTATATTGCTATTTAATAATATTTAAATGTTTAACACGATACAAAAATAAAAATCAGAAATATCCATGTTTGAAATTCGAGGATCACTGACATATTTAATGTAAAGACACCCGCCAAGTTAAACGACCTCGCAAAATGTTAGGTGCGAGGACGGGATAATCGTCTTATATAATCTCACCAATTTCCTCTGGACAGTGCAACAATTGCACGAATGTGATCGATAAACCAGAAATTTTTACAGATCTCTGAAAATCACCAAAAGAGAGAGAGACACAACGCCGCTATTTCTCATGTTTTATTAACGAAAAGAATCATTTGAATACACAGTGACGTGACACTAATCTTAATCTCAAATTTCTCTCGAAACCAGCACCTCTACTATTCTAAAAAAAACATCGATCCTCCTCCAATTACACATTAAACGTATCCGAGTTTCAGTAGAACGCTCATCTAAATCTTCGCGCGTTTCTTCCAAGCAATTCAAACGCACGATCAGCATCAAGACATCTCATAGATCGATCGACTCCGACGATAAAGAGATAATCGCTTCCGTTAATTTTTGACAGCACTTCTGTCGATCCTCGAAGAGGACGACTGTCGATCCCACCATCAATTATCCCCTCGGGACAGGGGAAGATAGGGGGCAGAATTGCACTTACCACATATCTTCCTCGGCGGCGGAGCACGACGATTGCGTTGCGTATTATGTGAACCGCCGGGCGTATCCGCTCGTCATATCCGCGCGTACACTCGCACTCGCACTCGCGCGCGGCTCCGCTCCCTGCTGCCGCGGTGCTTCGCCACTCGTGCGAGAAAAAATTCACCCTTTCTCCCCTCCTCGTTTCTAGCCTCTGAGGACCACTCGATCACGCCGGCCTCTCGGCCCGGCACCACTTCCGTTGATTTACGCAGAGCGCAACGCACCCTCTTCGCCCGAGCAGCTTCGCTTCCACCCTTCTCGCACCCTCGCACGCGCGCGACGCGCGTGTGTATCTCACCCAACAATACCTCCCTCGTGGCGCTATGTCGCGGACGCTCGCTACCTCCTGGACACAGTACGAGAGCACCCACTGTACTACAACACCAACACCAACACCAACACCACCATCACCACCACCAACACCACCACCACTACCACCACCACCGCCACCAGGCACGACGACCGGTACACTACACGATGGAAGACGTGGGGAAAACTGAGCGCGGGCGCACCACCGTCACACGTTCTGCTACCACTCCTTTTCGCTTCTTCTATTCAGCTCTCTTTCTCCCCTTTTCTCTCTTTCTCTCTCTTTCTCTTTCTTCTTCTCTTTTCCTCTTTATAGGCTTCTCTTTCCATTCCTCTTCTCATAATGTTCTATCTCCATCCTGCTGCCTCCTTCTGCTATCTCGGTCTCTCAGTTCTCTTGACGCGGCCTCTCCTGCCTCGTATAAACTTATAAATAGATATCTAGGTGCGTTCTATTATATTTATATATCGCGGCTCTCTTTCTCGCGCATACATGCTGATGAGAGAAGGAGAAGGAGAGAAAAAGAGAGAGAAAGACAGCGCGAGCGTGAGCGCGACACCGCTCTCTTGCAGAGGTAAAGACCGATCCCGCGTGCGTGCGTGCGCGTTACGCGCTTCCTTTACATATCCTCGAGAAGAGCACCCTTCTCGATCTCGATGTACTGGACTCTCTTCACGAAGAGGGATTCTCAGCAATGAAATTCCCGCTCGGCGCGAGGGTACCCAGAGAGAAAGAAGAAGAAGAGCTGTGTCACTTGACGACGACGTCGACGACGGCGTCGGAAAGGCGACGTCTGCGATCGTCTAGTCGGATCAATCGTGAATTTCTTTCCCTTTCTTTAGCCCTCGCACTCTCGCGACGACGAAGAGAACAACGAGGAAATATCTTCACCCTTTCGAGTCTTCCTCCTTCCCCGAGCTCTTCGCTTTCTCGTTCTCTCTCGCTACCTCCCCTTCGACCTCGCCTCCCTTCGCGGCTCACGGCAAGCAACCCCGATGTCACTGCACCGCTCTCTGTCTCGCTCGAGCACCCGTACGGCCAGTGCTCCCTTCTCCTATATATACGCGCATTCCACCGTGTTGGTGGTCTCGCCCCGCGTACACGTTTCTCCTCGATGATGCGCGCCGGGATAGTCCGAAATCCGGCAAACAAATTTCCAGCGCGGAGGTCGACGACGACGTCGTCCGACCGGAGCAGGCGAAGAGCGGAGGATCTGTTTTCCGCGGACGCGACGCACAGGCTGGACGGCGACAACGGCACACGACGACACTCCACGCTCTCCGCACTCGGACGATATGCCGCCGGCACGACGCCAGCGACGCCTGGCGTCGCGACGCCCACCCCCGCTCCCGTCCGGTGCGAGACGCCGCGAGGCGACGCGAACTCGTGCGAGCGCTATATAGCCGACCATAGCGAGGGTGGCGGTGGTGAATGTGTTACCAGCCACCGTGCCGAAGAAGTGGCGGATTTAAAGCGGGATGCTCGGAGAAAACTGAGAATCGTTTGCATTTTACTTGTCAAATTTATAAAGACATTTATTTTCTAGCTGTTCTCAATGATAATTTACAATCGCAACACGAGACTTTTCTTTCCTCGCAATTTTCGCATTTGCGTTCCAATGTCTTTCCTCGCGTCCGGTATATCAGTAGTTATTGCTACTAGAAATCAGACAAGTGGTAAGGATCATACAGGGAACAGCCCGTGTTCAATAGCACGTGACACTTACATTAATTATAGTCACAACGCAGGAGTAAAACTTCATATATTGTTTCGTGCAACCCGGATTTGAAATTTTTTATCTTTCCATTCGGAAATTTAAACTTATATTATTTGTTTAATTCATATATAAGATAATGAGATTTAATATGAGATTAATTTTTATTTTATAATTATTAATTTATATAAGTATCAGGATTATTAAAAAATTTTATGACAAAATTTATTTCAGTTGATATATAACTAAGTACTATAATGCAATATAAGGTTGAGCGCGAATAGATTACACAACTGCAAAGTTACATAACTTAATGCAAATTACATAATTACATAATTATTACAAATTTTTCCTTGAGTAATTATTATTACCAGTATCGTTGTCGTTGACAAAGCTGCTACATTGGAATTTCTTCTACAATGAATTTGATATCGTTTGTAACAGGCCAGAAATGTTCCTTTTTCTTTTTTATATAATACTTTCTTTATATAGTAAGGGGTCTTTTAGAGATAAAAGAAAATTGTATTCCTCTCCTGAGATTTTTGTCAGTTAGATCTCGTGAGATTGGTGCTAGAACGAGAGGAAACAGGTAACGAAGATGGAAGGAAAATCGGCAAGATACATGCGCGAATCGACGGACCACGCGCGTAAGGAAAACACTCCCTCGCCCTCGGTAGAATGACAACTACGGCAATGGTCGGCGGAAAAATTTATTTTCGACCCATTTCAGTCGACCCACTTTTGCACACGCTGCGTGAGGGGGGGGAATCGCTGAGTTTCCATACGTAGCTCGCGAGGCACAGAGGCGGATAATCTAGCAAAGAATGCTTCGCTCTTCATCCCACATCATCCTTCGAAATTCTCTCGCCCTTTACAATGAAACGTAATTATTGTTAATCCTTTCGAGAGGGAGGAGGAAAAGAGAGAACGGAAAAAGTAGAATTAATACCTATAAATAAATACATATGTCAGCAGCAATAAAAACGAACTGCACAGAAAATTCTTACATAAATTTTCGTATGCGATCATACACTGTCAAATTTATAGTGTGAAATTAAAGCTAATTTAAATCGCCACTGTTTCTACTCAATATATCGTTATTTTATACTAAAATAATAGATAAATTTGACATTATATAGTGTCAAATTGTTTTAGTATAAAATAACGATATATTGAATAGAAGCATGAGTGGCAACTCAAATTAAATTAAATTTAACAGCGTAGAAAGAAAAGAGTTGTTAAAACAATTAAAAACTTCACTGATTGAGCAAATCTACACCCGTGATATACAGACAGCCAGTTTTCTATGTTAAATTAGTAAAGTTTTACATCTGAAAAAAATTAGTAACAAAAAATTATAGACAATAGCTGCATGTAGCAGAAAAATCAGCTTTGCAACTGTTGTAAAATTCTTGAATATGATTAATTTATACATTTATAGATCCAGTGAGAAATTATGGGCAAGACCATATAATCATATTAAAAATTTTACAACAGTTGCAAAGCTGCTTTTTCTGCTGAACGCAGCAATCATTACAATGGTAACTATGAAGTTTAAGGGAGCCGCCCAATGACCTTGATCTTGACATATATTGTCAAGGTTATCGCCTTGAGTGACCTTGAGGAAGCCATCGGACGTTACTCGTTAAAAAGTTATAAACAAAAAAAATTTAAGAAATAATGTTTCATTTCTGCTATATAAAATCAAAATTTTCTGCTTTAAAATGAATTTCCTGCTTTAAAAACATTATTTTCTTATATAATCTTTGTTCTAAGGCAGAAAATTTATGATTTTGCAACGACTCTTCATTTAAAATGATACTTGTACTAAAGCCATCGCGTAAAAAGTCGTTACTTATAATGATCGAATTCACGCTTTTTTCGACATTATCTATGTATCCATTTCATGCTAATTAAATTTCTTTACAAATTAATATTGCTTTTTATTTTCTTTCCTTATTGAAGGAGGTGGCTGTTATACAGTGTATGTTCGTTATAGAGTATATGCAGAGTAAAGCAGAAAAAATATTTTCTGCTTTAAGAACAAAAATTATATAAGAAAATAATGTTTTTAAAGCAGGAAATTCATTTTAAAACAGAAAATTTTGATTTTATATAGCAGAAATGAGACATTATTTCTTAAACTTTTTTGTTTATAACTTTTTAACGAGTAACGTTCGACGCTAAAACTTTCTCAAGGTCACTCAAGATCATGATCTTGACAACATATGTCAATTACCGTAACAATAGCATAATAAATTTGTTAACATAGCAAAGATAGTTTTTTACGAAAATCAGCCTAATACATAGATCAAAATTTTTAATAAAATTTTTAATAAAATTTTTAATAAGACATGCTAGCTAAAAGACGCATATTTTTTATAATTGAAGAAAACTTGTTACTTTAGCAATTTTTATTATAACAAAAATTAACTAAATTTGTATACTGATAATTGCTTACAAACATAATTCCTTTGTTGAACCGTGAAATCTTTTTAATTATACATAAATGTTGAATTCGCGCAAGCTGTAGCTTTGCTGAATCAACCAATCTACTTTTTTCCGTGATTATTTTTACGTAATGTAAAATATAACTATATATGCACATATATATATAATCTAATTTATATATAACTATATACTAAAGTTTATTTTTTAAATCGCACGAATTTCTATAATTGTAAATATAGAATTTACGATTATTGTTTTCACAATAACTTGCGTAATGAATGTACTGTGAGTTTCATAAAAAGATAAAGTTTAAACGAGATAATTGTTTACGTTTTTCTGCGAGTTTTGGCTTTTTCAGGTCCGACCCATTTTTAAGGGTACAAATTCCATCACATCCAGCGTTACACGAGAACGGAACTTATTTGTTAAGTAGGGGATGGAAAATCAGATAAGCTTGCTGCTTTATTTTCATGTCACGTACCAATGTCTTGTTTCTGATCTTTTTACATCTTAAAAGAATTGAATTCATATATCTTTAAGAAAAATTCTTTTAATACGTAAATGTCGTAAGTAATATCAAGTAATAAGTTAAATAATAATAATAAACGTAATGTTAAATTAAACAAAAGTTTTATGAATAATAATGATACGTTTTATTCAAATATAGTTTGTGGCAGATCCGAGGACTGCCTAGGAATATTATATCATAATAAGATAACGCAAAAAATTGAATTTAATGTAATCTTATGAAATAAAATTTCACATATCAGATAAAATTAAAATTTATTAAATGATAATTGTTTGCAGAAGGTATACATTATGTCTTCAGGGAAATTAGGATAAAACGATAAATAGCGAAAGTATCACTTAACATTACGGTTATCGCGTACATTATCGCCTATACATAAGGGATATGTATTTTTACAAGATGTAAGTACTATCGATCACGAAATTACGTCGCAAGAAATATCAGTGCCGACAATTTAAGTCTCTCTTCGGTTGCACTACCACATTTTCTCTTTTTTTTCGATATATTTATGTAAGATCACGAGATATTATTCATAAAAAAAAACATTAGCAATGCGATGGTCATGCGACAAAATAGGGAATTTTTGCAATAACGTGAATCCAGATACGGTGAACGCTAAAGTCACATTATTTCTTTCCTTAATTAGTTGTTAAGAAGAAGATAACTTGACCTTAGCGTTCACTGTATCTGGATAAACGATATTGCAAAAACCCCCTATTAAAAACTGTTTCGCAATTAATATTAGCCAGTATTCGCAATAAAAAAAACCGAGTGAATAAATATAATTAATTATTAATAATTAATAAATATAATTAATGATGTATTAATATTAGTAATTAATATTAAAAATTAATATTGTATTTGATTAATCAATATGACGATCAGGAAAAATTTCAAGCAATGAATTAAAATGCATTTATATTAATTGCAATTAGACATTATAAGTTAGAAAAAGTATCAAGTATCGCCACCGGTGATAATATTTCAGCGACAAAATGAATTAATTAAAATTAATGCGTACGTGTAATTACTGCAATGTCATTTTTATTGTCTCTAACTTGTTTAAAAATATTGATACCAGCATTCATTTTGATTACTATCGATTTGATTTATCAACATGAGAACGGCATTCGATAGTGAGTTTATCAACGTTTCATTATTAGGTAAAGCAATAATTTCTAGAGCCGGACGGTGCTGCGGAGAATTTGCAAATCGTTCCCCGGTAACCACTTCCTATCCGACAGCTACCGCGGTCCACAGACAGTGTGCGGTCTACCTCTGGTATCTTCTCTAAATATACGATCGGTCGACGGATAACATCCTTGACTGCTAAACGCCACACGAAGAGGACTTGCTGCGAGAACGACCCTCTTTGCGCGCGTCGTTTATCTACAGCAGCGGTATACTTGCGCTGCATAATGGAATCATGTAGGTCACACCCGACGAGATGTGTGCGTGTCAACACAACGGTATTCGCAATGTTGCCCGTAACCGACCGTCACGCAATAATAGGCGTATACTCCGGCGATTTAATATTATCCGACGAAGTGAACACCGCCTCGTCTCACGTTGTCTTCTCTCCTGCGAACAGACTCGCGTGATTCTCATTTCGATCCTCGTGCTGACGCAAAAGGTGCAGTTGGAAAGTATTTGAAAGCTCATTTTACAATTGCGTAAACGTAGTTGTAAGTGAATGTAAGAATTAACTAATCATAGTCAAAAACGAGAAGAATATTCAACTGCGATTCTTATCAACTATATAATCACAACTACAATTACCCGCAAGTAACACACCAAGTCAAGAGAAAGTCGAAATGATTTTATTTTATGACGTCATGAAAATCAAAATGATGATTTTTAGTTACAAAATTTTACTGTTTATTGACTTTAAGAATCAAAATCATTTTGATTTTTTGATCGAATGAGCCCTCAGAGTCGATTGTGTTTCAAAATGAGATGAAAATTATAAAAGAGCAAATTCACTAGAATATTTATAATTTCATTAGTCAACACTTAGAGAATTTGTTTACTTTTATAATTTTCACTGATTTAAAGATACACAATCGACCCCCCGATCTTCAACGTAAAAGGAAAATTAATTTACCACGTTGACTGTGAGCGTGTTCAACCGAACTTCTACTTGCGCAGGAAATTTGAAACCGTAATAGAAGTTTACATCGTGATATCGATTCACTTCCTTTAAATCTCATCAAAAAACTTGAAGCAGATAAACTCGAGACGACGAAAAATAAGATCCCACTTGGAAAAACTTAAATGACACATTGTGCTGCTTTTCTTTCGCGAGATTACTTATGCGGAACGAAATTAGATAATTATACGTTGTTGTACGCAAATGTTAGGCATTTTATGCGTCAGCTGACATTTCTTGGAAAGCATTCCCGACGTGCTCACGACGTTATACACGCGATTGCTATTTACAAGGCGATGCGTGTAACACGTTCCCGTTTGATCGGACACGAGAGAAGTCCGAGAGTCGCGTTAAAATTCCGCTCCGCAGCATCCATGTCCGCAGAATCCGCGCATGGAATGCATATAGAGGTTTATTTTCTATCTGATGAGCAGTCAATTCCCGCGAACGAGTCCTGTCAGTTCTTTACTATTCGCGCGCTTCATAATAATGGAGGAAAAGTTGGTCGAACTGTATCGACTTTCCAGAAAGCCGTGCGAGAGTCGTGTATTTTAGTAGATGACGGTACATTGTTAGTATCCCCTTGAGTAAACATTATTTATCACTTCTAGCTGGCACAGTAATAAAACATGGCGATAAAATGAGACGAACACTATGTAAGTGGCGTCAAACTTATCGATGACTCGATTGATCGAGTCTAATTTCGAGCTAAGTTTATTATTAGTATATCCTTAGAAAACATTAAGAGCAGATTGTTCCATCTTTTGGTAAAGTTTACCTGTTAGGTAAATCTGGTAATCCCCGCACGTGATTGGATAATCTTGCTATTTACCTAACAGGTAAACTTTACCAAGAAGTTGGAACAATCGGCCCTAAAACATTTTGACATTGTCTACAAGATATCTTAAAATTTCATAAATGTCTTATAGAACTTTCAGTAAGACATTTGTGATATTTTATAGGTCTTGATGATCTTTGAAACTTTTTTAAAAAGTCTTTAAAACATCTTGTTTAGAATCGTTTTTAAATTTATATGGTTTCAGTCAGTAATATAATTTAAATACTAATATACATATGCATATATATATATATGTGTGTATGTACCTGCATATATATGAATAAAAAGAGAAATTAAGAATTGGTTGATAAAGCATGCAGTATATCAACAATTTAAAATATATAATAGGTATATCACTTTTCTTTTTATTTTTAATTGTAGGAATGATAATTTAATATATATTTGTCAAAAATTTACATACTTATTGTATATACATATATATACATATATGTACGTGTAAAATTATTGATTTTTTTTAATATACTTTACAATAAATAATACGAACTAAATTACAATTTGAAAATTCAGGTAAAATATCACTAATTAATTTTACCAATCATCAATAAAGTTACTACTTACTTTACCCGTAAAGCGCGAAACTTTAATAGATTTGAAGAAAAATTTATCAAAGTTTGCAGATAAAAATTTGAACTGGTATTAATAGACGCAATCTCTCATTTAATCTTGAAAAAAAAACGATAAATTATAGCGGAAAGATAGAGCGTGAAATAACAAGAACAGACATAATTACGTTTATGCGATTCATTTATTATGATACCTTAATCCGTAGAAAATAATAATGACAATGTACATTTCTATATATCTGTCGCTCAACAAATAAAGTAGTATGTATAATTACAATGTACGCGCCGCGCGCAGCTGCGAGTCTTCTACGAGAAAAAAAAATTTATCTCCTTCCCTCCTTTCTTTCTTCCTTTTTTTCTTCTTTCTTTTTAGCTGAACGACTCTCGGAGGAGAAACTCACAAAATATTGTCCTCCTCGATTCGCAACGATTCATATACGAAATTCGTCTATAACAATGATCATTTGCAGCGCAGGGGGGTGCGATTTATAATTCTTACACTCCTTACTCTCACGAGCGATTAATCGAAACGTACGAATTAACATCATTTTCCTAATGGCAGTGTGACAAAAATTCTGCCGATAACGAATGGGGGGAGAAAGCGTCGCATGCGACGGATCTACAAAGCAAAAAAAATGACATCGCTGATTTGAAAACTAAATGTTGCGACGCAAAACTTTTGTTGCGATAAAAGCTCTTCGAAAAATTCCCTTCCCTCATATCCAAGATGTCTGTTCCCTTTTTCCTTCATCGTTTTTTCTCTAAAAAAAAGCTTCAAATCAATTGTGTATCTTGTACAATTGCATACAAATCGCGAATAAAAGAAAAAAAATCGAATGATCTTCCCTCGTTCACATTTCATATAAAATTATCATGAAATGGGCCGCTACGATCACGCAGCGTTTACAAAAGATCATTATGATTACAGTGAAGCGGTACTGGTAAATAATCGTCGAATTATACCACACTTCTTAAGTAATAATTACATATTTTTTTATAAATTCATGTTACATATCTTCGGACTCTTTAATTTCAAGTGATCTTAAAATAATATTTAAAAAACAGAGTCCTCTTATCAATTTTAATGAGAGATAGAAGTTAATTACATATAATACAAATTATTTTAATCAAGAATCAAAAAGTTCAGGATAAACACATTCTCTTCTATTAGATTAATCAATTTGGTTACCAATTATGGTCAATCATTTGTTATATTAATTAATTGAATGCACCAATATCTTCTATTGCTAATAATTAATATTGTTATCAGTTGCTGTCGATTAATGCTCCACAATTTTATATTTTCTGGCCAAATTTTCTTTCTATGTGCTAGAGATTCGGAATGAGCTAAGTAATCACTAGTTATATTAATTATTGCTACGGTCATTCGATTTTAATGCTATTTTAAAGTCGCGAATATATTAATTTTTCTTTAGAATTTATTCTCCTGATATATCTATGTACAGGAGAAAGAGGACATTAATATCTCCTTTTTATAGAATCTTTGAATATCACAACTGTATTTCCTTTTTTTTTCTCAAGAGGGCTCAATTTGACGAGGATTGTTCATTCAAAATTTGGTGAAATAGTAAACATCAATTAAAAAAACAATAATTTAGATAGCTGATATTAATTAAAATTAATTTAATCATCCTACACTTTCGTCATTTTGTACGACTAATCAGTTATAATTAAATGTACAATAAATAATTTTTCTGTGTGTGTGCATTCAAGCAATTTTTTTTGGAAAAAACCAATGAATTGCACAACCTACTATATTCTCTACGAATTTTTCATCGCTATGTAGACATCATGCAAAGTCGTTTTTTACAATTCTCTATAGCTCTTACTCAGTACGTAACAAAAATTTTCTCTTTTATTATTTGTTAATTACAGGTAGTTTGCATATTAAAAATGATCGACGTAGGATATTAACGGTATTGGACAGTAACGGCCCATTCGTCAAATAAAATCAGAATTTTAACTCTGTACACTAAACAAGTATCGTGCGTGCGAACGTTTACTCTCTCTTCATACGGAACTCCTTCCGAACTTATACAATATCACATTTCAGATTTTGAAAATTTCAATGATCTCTATGATAAGTATTCTAACAACGTGAGAAACTAGATATCAGATTGGAATTGAAGTAATATAGCTTTATAATAATTAATCTCTGATTAAATTAATCTAAAAAGACTAATCTCATTATATACTAAAACTTTTGAAATAACAATATTACTTTCCTTCCAATTTGACAGAAGCAAAACCCGCATTCTGCATTTTTTTTCGTTATTGAATTAGAAAAAAATATCTAATAGTTTATTTGATACAAAATAAAATTGCACTCTGATTTAACAGCGAAAAAATTTCGAATAACGCAAGTTTCGCTTTTCTAATTCCTCACGTATCATACTTTCGTCCGTGAACAGAAGCGATGTAGAACAGATAGTCTCTTATGCGCAAGGGCGCATTTCGTCCCCTCGTTTGCAATGTGAACATTCTGATTCTAGCGGCACGTAATATAACGAAAACGTTACCGCGAATGAAACTCTCTTATAATATTTCGTTACTACACTATCGTGTGACCCCGGTGTATTTCGTATACAATGGTATATGCAATGCGGTGCCTGCCTGCGACTCGCATCGAAAGACATTGTAATACACCGAAATATACATATATATATAGTAATATATATATATATTTCATACAATATATGTATAAGCAATATTTACAAGGTTCTCCACATGATATTTTTGACTCCTCGTTCGAGAATAGCGATTATAAGTGCTAACTAATATTTAGCTAAATTTTCTTTTAATCAGTTAGATAATCATTATTATACATAGTATAAGTATAGGGATCCTCCTCCTTCGTCCTTTTTCTCCGTTTCGGAGTACCATGGAAAACAGCAATAATAAATTTCTTTACAAAACGATTTCACCGAGATTTGTAAAATTTAATTTGGCTACGTTTATTATTTCATAAAGTACGAGATCGATACTGTTGCATATATTTATCAAGATATAATTTATCAGAAACTATTACCTGAAGAAAAATAAATGCAAAAAGAAAAAGGAGAAAGATTTTTTTAGAAATCATCTATTTGGAAATTCGATTCGATATTTTTTATCAAAGATAGCAAAAATTTCGAAAAATAATATACTCGGCCTGGCTCTAATTGAATCACTAAGTGGAATTATTTGTTTAGTATACTAGAGCACTTCATTAATCTCTATGGAACTGCTTGAATAAGTATTCACGTACTGTGGTTCTAATTTATACGCAGTATTTAACTTTACATGGGAGAAACGTGTACGTGAGCGACTTAAAACTTCTTCCACCTACGCATTTTCTCGCTTACGACATCTCGATAGGCCCTCAGAGATTCGTTGTTGTTATAAGAATAAGACATATACCGCTAAAAGATTTAAATAACGGGGACCACAAGAGAGAAAGAGACGGAAAGATAGAGATGAAAGAGAAAATGAAAGATAGGAAGGAAAAGTAGTGATGCTAGTTCTACTACTAAATCAAGTTCAATTGTGAAAAGTATCTTCAAGTTCGATATGAACTTGCTGTCACATGTCGTAGGACGAGGAGGCCTGGATGATCTTTCGTTTTTAATTATGTTTAAAAAGATAGTCTATACCATATAATGAAATCGATATTACACGTCATGATGATGGAAGGGCAGGGGGCGCAAGTCGAGAGAGCGAAGGCAGGTGGAATTATAGCTGTTAAGAGTGCGTTAAATCGATAGTGCGAGTCTCGTTGCCGAGAATCAAGCGTAATCTTTTCATGGGCGGTGGTGGCGGATCCAAGTTCAATACACGCGACTTCTTATGCCGTCTCTCGCGATCCCTGCTCTTGTGCTTCTTTCGGCGTTTGCGCCTCTCCAATCCTTCGACGCGCAACACTTCGTACTCCGGCTCGTAGCTGTCCTCGCTCAGACCGCTGGTGCCAGACTCGACGATATCGTCTAGCACGGGCGATCGCTTCATGCGCAGCGTCAGCTTCAGTCGTCCGCTGGTCCTCTCTGGCGTGACAGGACAAACTCGACAATCGCTCGGATTGCTCGTTCGCCATTGGCACTCGGACGGGGTCGTGCTTGACTTTCGCGTACTACTATTGTTCTCATAGGATGTCAATCTAAAAAAATCCCTCCAATTTACCAACTCGACTTAGAAAAGGAAATTTGATAAAGTACAGTATCTTAAAATTATGGATTTAATTCATGTTTTAAATGGTAGAAATAATTTTATACGATATATTCATTGCATATTTACCGCTCCAAACTCCCTTCAACATCACAGTTTTGTCTAGATTCAACACCACTATTAGATTCTACGCCATGTTCGCTCTGGGCCACGGTCGGGGGCCACGGTTCCTCTGGAATCAGGACCGGTGGCTCAGCTTTATTGTACTCGTCATTACATTGCATCTCCTGCACAGGCGACACCGCTATCGAGGAAGAGGATGCATGACGAGATTCGTGCTTGCCTCGTCTTATTATAGATAATATACCAATGTCTTCCAGGTTGCTTTCCCTTTCACTAAATTCGTAGATATCGCCTTGGATACCTGAATCATCATCAGCCTCTCCTATCTCGGCCGTCGCCGATCTTTGCCGATCCCTTCTTTGACTTTTGGTAGATTTGTTCTTGCTCTTCCCCTTGCTGTGACTCTTCAAATCATCCTGAACACCCTCCGTCAATACTCCGAACTTGGATTTGGCGCTCGAGAGTTTCTTCTGCAATTTGCGAGACGACTTCGAGAGCTTGGATGTCGATTTCTTTACCAATGCGGAATTGCGATTGTCTTCTAAATTCATATGGCTCGTTAGATCACTATTATAGTTCGTAATCTGTACGTTACTAAAGATCATCGCGTTATTTCCTTCGATAATATTTATTCTGGAGTTCATCTCCGTTGCACATAACATCGCCATTCCGGATCTGACGCCAGGCTTAACGCTCGCGACGTACGTATCACTTTTCGTCACAACATCCTGTTCTTCCTCCTGATTCGAAACGATATTATTATAACATTTTAAAACGTTT
The DNA here is from genome assembly GCF_001594055.1 of Mycetomoellerius zeteki. NCBI lineage: Eukaryota > Metazoa > Arthropoda > Insecta > Hymenoptera > Formicidae > Mycetomoellerius > Mycetomoellerius zeteki. Next base: position 1,305,431 of record NW_017257301.1, read on the forward strand.
TCGGTATTAGCTTCCGCTTCTATAACTCCGTCGGAGTTCAATCCACAAAACTCAACACTGTCTGAGCGACTCGCCGCCGACGCGTCGACAGCGATCGGACTCTCGCAACTTTCACTCTCCTCTTCTTTCTCCACATCGTGCACCACAATTACTTTCGTAGAATTCAAATCGCAGCATTCGTCATCTGACCGAGAGTTCGTCTCGTGCAAGATGTCGTTCTCTCGAAAGTTGGTCTGCGACATTTTCTTTTCTTCGATCAGTGGCGATGGCGAATCGTCGTCTTCAAACTCGTAAGACGACTCCTCGTTGGGCGTCTTGCAATCATCTGGCACATCCATCGAAGAAAGTTGTTTGCCATGAGACTTGGAACGTTTGTTAATACAATTCGCCTGTTCAATCGTGCTACAAAGAGCGTTTTCGCTTTCCTTATGCCGCATAGGCGATGAAGAATGATAATTCCTTGAGCGATAGTTCGTATCTTCGGGAATAGATTCTTCAGTATGTAAGCGTTGTTGTACATGAGACGTGGAACTTAATCGGATTGAATCACAGGCATTTGTACTATAATGTCCCTTTTTGTAACTGGAAGAATTAACGTTATCTACTGTCTCAGGATCGACTTCCGCGGTGAGATCCGGTATTCCCCGATCGTCCTCCATAGAATCGCCATCACCAGCGTCTTCTATCTCCATCAGTCGCAGTGGACAAACGTCTTCGTTTGATTCCTCCGTCACGATACGCTGTCGTGGTTGTTCCATGCAGAAACCGCGATCCATCTCCGACGCGTTCGGCAAATGATGCTTTTGCAATCGTGAATATAAATTCTCCTTGTGCACCGGTTCTCTATCAGAATCCTCCTTTCGATGACCGATATCCGCCATTTCTGTGTCTTTCACAGCAGGATTGCTGAGACAGAGCGATGCAGGCTTCACATTGACTTTTCCTTTCTTCGATTCCGTTCTCTTGTGAAGTCTACCCAATCAAAATTAAAGGTTATAATTTAAAATTAAATAAAAGTAAAACACATATTTAACCCTGCTGTTTAAATTTATTATACAATCATATCATTTGAATAAATATGATTAAAAAGCTCTAAAAATAAAAAAAAAACATTTTAACAAGATCTTACGTTAATAGAATTCATTAAATGAATATCAGAGAAAAAGTTTTTAAATAATATATTAGTAAGAAGATAAATTATACACATACACACAAAACACACACACACACACACACACACACACACACACACACACACATTTTGAATCAAATAGATCCGAACAGACCAGCAGGGTTAATCGCACAAAAGAGCCTAATAGGCTACCTGGATGCTCTAAGTGATTGAGTATTCTTGATGGCACTTCCATCACCTGTATTGCCGTCAAACTTGCACATTTGTTTGTTACGGAGACTCCTTGTGACGGAAGTTGCGATCGCGGAGGGATGCGCTCGAGTCTGCAGCATATTTTCGCCGTTGTTGATCGCTGGCTGTTGCTGATTAATATCCGAGAAACGACAGCCTTGTGCGATCAATAGCTCAGCATCGTACTTGGTAAGCCCTTTGCGTCGCAGCTCCTTCATACTGAGAGATTGCGGTGCAACCGCCGCATTTCCAACTAGGACCGCGTTTCGCTCGGTGAGAGCAGTATCGACTTGCTGTTTATTCCTGTTCAATGGCTGCTGTCGATGTTTAGTTCGGTTGATTCGATTATCCGTTTCTCTCAAACGATAGCCTAAAAATAGAAAATAGGAAAAAAATAGAAGTGACGAACTCAAAGACGGACTTTGTCCTATAAATGTTACGTGCAACGTACCAGACGACATCTCCTCGCCCGGCTTCTGACTCGCAAAAGTTCCAGTCCCTCGCCTCTCGCAGGTCTCGCATTCGCAGTAACAATTGCCATCACCAAAGAAATCCTCTCCATAGAAACATGTGATTTCCTCGCCCACCTCGATATCGCGCAATACCTTGACACATGCCGTGTCTCTTCCCGTTGCCACAAACTGCGAAAATAATTCTCCCGAGTTTACATAATAATTCTTACGCAACCACGTTTGAATTTCTTACCTTGCAATTCGCTCTACAGTCATGGTTTATGTATGCGGCCGGTCCTAACCACAATTGGGCACAATTCTTTCGACAACTAAACATCACAGAGAAGTCATTTTTCCCAGGATGTAACAACGCAGCTTCCTCCTAAAAAATACAAAAATGACGATATATATTAAATAAAAATAAAGAAAAAATGCAAAAATATAATGAGAAAACTTTTCTTTTTTATACACTTTGCAAAGTTCAAACCTTTTCACTTAGCTCCGCTATGCAACCGACGAGGCAAGAGATTTTGTCGTGCTTCATCCATTTCTTTGTGGCGCATATCTTAGCACCTTTTTGTCCCTCTAGGCTATATCTATAGCACGGCTCTATGGCAAAGCCAGAATCCTTATCAAAAACTCGCAGGTATCGCTTGATCTGTAAAAGAAAATAACTATTACACACACGATTTATCTCTTATATCAAAAAAGCAATGCAAGTTTCTTGCTAAAATAAAACAATTTGATTATAAAACAGTGTTGCTATACATGTGTAACTTACGTGATTCTCCAGATTGATTTGCTGCTGTTTAGACTTTGTGTGAGGAAGTCGTGCGCCCCAGTCTCCACCCATCAATTTCTTGTATGCCTTCTCATAATTTTGAGTTTGAATAAATTCGCAGATAATTTTACGCAGCTCCTCCTTGTTTGCCTTCAATGGTCTGTACCTGTCGGACAGAATGAAAATTTAGTAAACAATTGTATGAATAACTCACAAGGATGTATTCTAGCAAGAGATGAGACGTAAATGATACAATATAACATAGCGAATTGTTTCATCTTTGTTTAACATTGGCAAACAATAAGTATAATAATTCACAAGGATATAATGATTCACTGTGTATGCTGTTACACTATGTTATCTGCGTCTCTTTCTGGAAAGCATCTTGATTTATCAATTTAATCAAACAATGGTACCTGATATTCATCTTATGGGTGGTAAATCCTAGGTAGGGATCCAGCACGAGGGACGTAGCCAAGTCGTCATTGTCGGAGAGTTCCTTGGGTGTCATTCCACATCCTCCACCACTGTTGGGTTGCATCTTTGCACCCACTGTGCCACCTAACCTTCGCTCCTGCTTTCTTACTGCAGTTGCTGAGGCTTGAATCGACAAGCAATAATCCACCACCATTCTGCGACGCTGACTTTCACTGGAAAAAGAAATAATAAAATGGAATGGAAGGAAAAAAGAACCACGAGAAGATTTTTCCTTCTCCAAATTTAGTTGTGTTGTGGGTTAAGATTTCCCAGGCAGGCTTAAATTAATGTACATTAATGTATGCTCAATGCATTTTTTTTTACGTATTGGAGGTTAATGTACCCCAGATGAAATTCTATTGGGACATCAGGCTTGGCGATGCACGTTGAGTCGGTATCGTTCCGCGCGATCTCCTGGAGCAACCGAACCGACCAGTTGGGAAAACACCATTACAATTGAATCTACGAATGACTCCACAAGCGTAGAATACGAGCAATCCGATACGCTATGCCACACGGATGCATGGCATTGTCTGGTTCTGATCGACGGTTCGAGAGAAACCTAGCGACGTTTCTCAAAGAGATATCGCTCAACATCACCCGATAACATCGCGCTTCTTTTAACGTAACCTACTCAGCTGTTACTCAGGTATCCAAAACACCGCTCGTCACAAGCAACCCTGTCGTCCTTCCTCCCTCCCTCCACCGTCCTCCGCCCTTTAAACGCACACGCCCGATTCCCTTTACGTGACGCTATCGCGTCCACATCATTCGTCTCGACGACGAGAACGTTCTCGCACACCGGATCTGAACCTGACCCTGAACCTGAATTCCGAGCCCTCCGAGGGCGAACCAAGCCCACCGAAACGAGCCGCCCGAGCACGCCCGAGGAAGTCGGAGGCGATCGCACGCGGGACATTCACCGCCCGTCGCGAATGAGTTCTTTAAGCACGCCGCGTCTCCCGAACGATTTCCCGTAAGACGCGACGTCGCGGCGACAGCGTCGTCTCGCGATCGGAGCATCAGGGTTGTCCCCCCCTCCCTTTTCCTCCCCCTTCGGAAGTCAGCGCCACGGACGGGACGAACCTCGTCGGGTCTCTTCGTATCGACCGGGACACAACGGCGGCGGCCTATAGGCGGACCTATAACGCGTCGACATAACGGTCCTCTTTCTCTTGAATGCTCAGAGGACGGCTCGTCGTGGCACGGCGTCGTGACTTCTCGCCGTCCTCCGAGGGCGAGGATGATGATGACGGAACGCCGTGTACGAGAACACAGAATTAATGGCGGGGGCGGAAGAGGAAAAGCCAGGCACACTTAGGCTGGGCGATGTTCTTTTTTTTTTTTTTCCAAGACAGGGTGACCGTCCAACGACGGCGACGACGCGTTACGGCGTTACTTACCGCGAGGATGCTCTCCCGAGAACGGACCTCTCGCATCTTGCGGTCGGTCGAGCTCCTAAAGCTAGAGCGGCGCAGCGACGTGCCTCTCGCGTCGCGACGGAGACGCGCTCGCGGTAGCTATCATGGCTGGGCAGTATCCGAACGAGAAGGCTCGGAAGGATCGCCACGGCACGGCAGGCACGATACAGTACAGCCACAGCACGACACGGTGCGACGCGACGCGATCCACGGCACACACTTTCCCTCTAGCGTGTGCTCGCACGGCTGCACGGCGTGTGCGTACGCACAACGTGAACGTGAAACGTTGCCGTCGTTGCGTGCCCACTCTCGTAACTCGACGACTACGAACGACGGCGACGGAGCCGTCGGTCCGCGTCTCCGGCGACTCCGCTAGTCTCAACTCCGTTTCCGCTTCCTCGGATAAAAGACGAAGAAAACGGAGAAACAAAAAGAGAAGAAAAAGAGGAGAGAGAGAGAGAGAGAGAGAGAGAGAGAAAGAGAGAGAGGTGGTTGGATATCAAACGCGGCCGCGAGGCGAATTCATGTTTTGGAATGTCGTCGCGACGTCGTGCCTATTGTCGGAGCCCCGCAGAACTGCCCGCAAAGTCAGGCGTCGCGATCCTTGGCGATTTCTTTTTCTTTTTTTTTTTTATTCTCGCGTCGCGACGCCAGATCCGATCTCGCGAAACCGTTCCGCATGAAACGATCGCGAATTCGGGATTCCGCAAGACGGAATCAATTCTCGAAATTGCTCCAAATCGCCCAACAGTCTAGGGATTTGGGCGACACGTTCACCTGGGGATGTTTTACTCGTCCGCTGTCCGGGACACAACGACGCCCTGCGTCTCCATGGCAACCCGCCGCGCGTATCCTGACATTCTTGCACATTCTTGGCAAGCATTCGCATTCTTCGTCTCTCTCGCACTTTTTCATAACCTAGCGACTAGCGTGGACTAGCGTGTTATATTATTTTCCATAATATCGTTCAAATTAAAATTGCACAATCTAGATCTCGTATACTTGCGAAATATATTCTGATTGTATAATTGACCAGCTCCAAAAGATTTACTCCAAGGAGGCAGGTGCTATAAAAATACAAAGAAGAAATAGTCTAGCCTGAATTCGAAACGCCAGCGGATAATTTTTCATTTGTCTATCGTTTTGAAAAACTCGATGAAATTCTTTCTATAACTTTCCATAATGCCCAATGTATTTCTACCAATATTTCTACCAATGTAGATTAACTTTAATCTCGGTTTACTATTTTATCTTATTTTTTTAGTTTTAAGAACAAAAAATAAGTTAAACCGAGATTAAAGAATTTATGTTGCTACAAAAAAGTTTAAGAATTCTAACTTTTGTTTTAAATTGTATTACAATAGCAACAGTTGCGTGGTCTGTTCTTTTCAGCTAAAATTCTTGCCCCATTTATCTTCTCTCTTTCTCTTTTTAATATGGAAAAAAAAGAGGAAAAGCGTTACTTGAACGGTGCAAAAACGATTCAACTGAAAAGAACAGACCTCTATTACAGCTGTAACACTTTAGGCTGTTTTCCTTTTAAAGGATACAGTCGACACAAACGTCATTCTTTCTTCTTGACAATCATAACATTCAGTGAATAATACAAATAGAGATAGAACGATACTCTTATGTTGGCTGTCTTCTAAAAGGAAAGCAGCTTTGTTCCATGTACTGGCTGTGTTTCAAAATTCATTGCTACAAATCTGTAGTTCACGTAAGGCTGGAATCAGACTACGCTATTGAAGATTGAGATTAAAGAGTGAAGATTGAAATTTGACCAATGAGGAGACAAAGGGATTTTAACTTCTATTGTTTTGATTGTTCAAATTTCAATCTTTCAATCTTTAATCTCAATCTTCAATGCATAGTCTGATTCCGGCTTAACAAACTGTAAATTTTCTGTTTTTAATAATAATAATAAATTCCATAATATGTCTAGACACAAGAACTCTCTCTCTCTCCCTCTCTCTCTCTCTCTCGTTCAAAAAGCATAAAAATATAAAACGCGAGATACGACGGATATTCTTTCTTTTCAGGGATTCCTGACAGGCCCAGCGATTTCTCGAGCCGGACCTGCTCGTTAAATGACAACGTGAACGACAGGCCGACGAATCGACGATATCAGAGTTTCTTTCTATAGAGATTCATATACATATATTTATAACGCCTCGCGAGACGCTCAATCGCCAGTATCGCCCGTTGCGTGCGACTGGCTGGCGATCGTGGTGGTTGTGTCTGTTTTATCGCCCGGGACAAAAGCACATGGCCGCAACGAAAGAATTTTTCGCACGGACGATGACCACGATGACAACAGGCAGCGTTGCCGGGCTGATCGACGCGGAAGTACCCCATGTGCCGATGGAAAACTGCCGCGGAAGTGTCAAGGAGGGCGCGATTGATTTCGTGGCCGGTTCACTCGGTAATTGTCTCGCCGCGTGGTTTCCTATAATCTGTAATCTAATATCTTTCACGAATCCATCTATGCTGAGATTGTTCTTTCCATATATTAAACAAAAGATCAATTGTTCTATTATGTTAACGAAATGGTACAACGACTGACAAGTCGATTATCGATCAAGATAGTCGGAATTTACTCGAACGCGCGCGGAAGTTGCATCATAATCATATTCTATTGAGATGATTTTTCCTCTCGCAGCGAAACATTTCCAATTTCTGTTTCTCTATCAATATAATTATTATTTTATTATTTAATTTCAGTCTCTGTTTCAGACTAAGTCTTCATTTTTTATATTATTTTATAATCAAAATCTTGGATTTTAGATTACAATTCAATTTATTATAACATGTATAAAGTAATTACTTTATACATGATATGACAATAAATTGAAAATCTATAAAATCAACTTTTAATGCTCGTTAGAAGCCACGATACTGATCATATTTTGTGTTGCAATTCCATGAGCTAATTGTTTAGTTTCATCTTTTTCTAGTTCTAAGAATTAGAAAAAGATAAAGGATAAAGCCTGCGGCACACGATGCACGCATGTTTTTCTGCTGAATTGCTTGCGTTTAGTAAATTACTAGAGTTGCATATTACACAGGGGCATGTTCGCGGATTCCCATCTGGATGCTCCCCGGATCATCCGGATATTATGTCGTCCTTGCCGTCCTTGTTGTTTACCGAACTTTAAACAAGGATGATATGACACTCGAGGAGCACCCAGCTAGAAATCAGAACAAGCCTCAAAACGCAGAATTTCTAGTAATTTATCAAAACGTAAACAATCCAACAGAAAAACACGCATCGTGTGCCACAGGCTTAAGTTAAAGGCTGAGATTAAAGTTAATCTACATTAATTGGTAGAGATGGTCTCAATTCCACCAATGTAAGATTAACTTTAATATCGATTTAACTCTTTTTTTTATCTTTTTTCTAATTCTAAGAATTTTAAGAATTAGAAAAAGATAAAGAATAAATGAATCGGAATTAATTTTACATTGGCTGGGCCTAAGTTTGAGAAGGACAAAATCACGAAAGTCTTAAAAAAAAAGAAATTACTTAAAAAATTGTGTAAAGATAGAAAATTGTAAAATATAAAAATAGAAAAATTAAAAGTCTTAAAAAGTGAGAATTTCTGAAAATTTCGTTTCTTAGCAAAAAACTTGGTCTATTTAACTTTAAAATTTTCGATATTTATAAATAAATAGATATATAAAATATGAGTTATTATCGAGTTAGTACCTAAAATAAATCATTCGAGTGCATTCCCAGATAACAAGGTGACGTTATTTCTAATTTTGACGTCAAAATGATGTCTCCCAACCAGAAACAAATCATTTTAAGATCAAAATGATATATTTTAACGTTATCATGGCTTGTTGTTTTGTTTGGGCTCTGATGACGTTTTAACGTCAAAATGATGACAAACAACATCAGCTTGAAACTTGAGTTGCTTAATGTCTATCTACTATTTATCATAAAAAAAAAAACTGTATATTCTGATATTTAGATAAATAACACATTTATCTGTAATAAAATCGATGGGAAGATAACGGTAATATCTGTTCTGTAACGTTATCTTTTCGTAAATATCCGACTGATAAATCCAATTATCCAACTTATAATCACTCCAACTAGCACGAAATTGCGTTCTTATGCAATCTGATTGAAAAGCGAAAACTAATTGTTTTGTATCAATTGCGCGGCAATTGGCTGTTTGTAAACTGCCGCAATCTAAGAAAACTGAATTTACAGCTGTTTTGAATTCGTTAACATTATCAAGAAACGTTCATTTTTATTGATAAATTGACAAAATCTTAGAAAAAATTAATACTATAATGTTAATTATCTACAGTATTTATGTAAACAAGTTTAGAGTACACACTAAAATAATGATTTAATAGTACTTTTGCGATAATTTTTCAATACATCTCTCAACTATATCAAATGTGAAAAATATAACAGAGAGGTTATTTATCATTAGTTGCCAGTAGAATAATAATTTCGCAAAAATGCTTTGAAACATTCTATTGAGAGTCTCTGTATTTTCTACATACAAGCATATTATTCTGTTTTTATTTAAAAGGTGGTATAGCGCTCGTTTATGTGGGCCAGCCATTGGACACGGTGAAGGTAAAAATGCAAACCTTCCCATCCATGTACAAAAATATGGTGAATTGTTTTCTCCGTACGTTAAGAACAGACGGTATCGTAAGAGGTTTGTACGCTGGAACGATCCCTGCGGTAGTCGCCAATGTTGCCGAGAACTCGGTATTATTCGCAGCATACGGCGGATGTCAAAAGGCGATCGCTCATTTATCAGGTAAATCATGAACTACGATGGTATAATTAATATATAAATATAAATTATTTTTAAAAAAAGTCAATGCTTAATTAAAGTAAATTAAAATAATTTATGCTTTAATAAATAAATAATAAAGTAAATAATGTTTTATCTTTCTTTTTTTTACAGGTGTACAGAGTGTGAAAGAGCTAAGTTCCTTCAGTAACGCCTGGGCCGGCTTCTTCGCTGCATTCTTTTCCTCGTTGACGCTGTGCCCGACGGAGTTAATAAAATGTAAGCTACAGGCTATGAGGGAAGTCGAACAGACGCAAATGGCAGCTACCGCGGAAAAATCCACGGTAAATAACGTTTCATGAATTTTGTTTTAAAAATTTTGATGGTAATTTTTTAGTAACACTATTATTCCTCAGAAATCTCGTATAGGACCGTGGAGTTTGACGAGGCAAGTTTTTAGGGACCAAGGTGTAAGAGGCCTATTTACAGGCCTCTCTTCGACGATAGCCCGTGAAATGCCAGGCTATTTCTTCTTTTTCGGCGGCTACGAAGCCACGAGGGAGTTATTAGCTACCAAGGATCAGAATAGGGATGACATTGGTTGGCAAAAGACGATGGTGGCTGGCGCGGTCGGAGGCACGATGCTCTGGCTAGCGATATTTCCAGCCGATGTTGTTAAGAGTAGAATACAGGTATGTTTTCAAAGATAACTACAAATATGCGTCTATTTCTGAGTTTTTTATCTCTTATAACAAAGTGTCTTGGAAACCAGGTGCAGAACTTGAAAACGCCCGCCTTGATAGTTTTCAAGAATATCGTACGGCAAGAAGGTATCGGCGCGTTGTATAATGGATTAACACCAACTTTAATTAGAACGATACCAGCGACTGCGACACTGTTTGTCACTGTCGAATATACAAAAAAATTTATGTACAATTATTTCTAAAATCGATTTCAACATTTTCGTTTTCTTTATGTGACCTAATACCTCACGAATATTCTACACAAATGCATTTATTGTAAACAATATGTATTCTAAAATCATACGTCATGCGACTTCAATGTCTATATCTGTAAATATAAGAGAATGATGTATATATACCAACAATGTATTGCAAAAAATATTTTATATTACAAGAAATATTTTTCCTAATAAAAGATGTACAAGATGTCCTTCTGAAACATTATATTGGATAGTTCTAGCATATTATTTCATAATAAGATTTTTGATGTATTCACATTTTACCTGCGGCGACTGAAGTACATCCCAAATCAAATATGATATCTATAAAAAAAAACTTTCTTGCGTTACCTGTACTACTATAATTAATGTTGTTATTTAAATCATTTTAATTAAATATATCGTTAGACTAATTCTAAAATATCAGCATTAATTATAATTATATTGTACATTACTGCAATTTGCGTTATAACTGAATATTATGATTAAAAGAAATGTTTAACTCAACATAATTTTGTCAACATGGAATTTGATTGATTGATTTTTTTTTAACTCTTGAAACTTATATCCTTAATGTTCAGAAAGATAGCGTTTTTTTTTTGTATTTATAATATATTTCTGCGTTCCTATTATATATTGATATATTTATTTCGTACAAAACTTACCATGACTGGCTCGTAGCCAATTATAGACAACTGTCTCATTTTTGCAGCTAACGCTCCAGTAGGTCTGTTTCGACAATTCCTTAATAATAATCCAGAATGTCCTATTACGAGGGCAATCCATCTTACATTATTCGAATTCTCCTTGTCCACTCGTTTAATATCAATATCTTCAAACTGCGATAAATATTTCTCTGATGACACAAGCTGATTTTGCTCGTTTAAACATAAAACAATGTCCTGCGGCGTAAAGTGCGGTAACGGACGAATGATCGATATGTCCGTCGTGTTGTTGAACAACTCCTATTTAAAGATAAGAATATTTTATGAAATAATATACACGTAAAGGAAAAGATTAGCTTTTAGGTGGTGATATATGTATATACCTGACACGTTGCTAGTACTTTCGAGAAAAGCACATTCGCCCGAGTCGAGTTTGAGTTTGTCTCCAGACAGCAGTCGTAATATTTCTGTGATTATTAAATTTATTAATAAGTATCATTTTTCGTCAAACTTGTACGATGTATGATAAATAATTCGATCATGAATAATGGATTTCTTTTTGCTTACCTTTCCTAGAAAATTTCTTACAGTAGGTTTCAGAAATGGACCATCGTAATCGGGTACTTCTATTTGAAGGCTGTAATCAAGCATAAGGTATTCGCGCGAAAGAAGATGGTAATTGCCGTGGCATATTTTGGTCACAAATTCAGGTGCCATGACGTATTTGATTAGATCCATGGGAAATATATTTTGTGTTGTCAAATATCCTAGAATACGTGAAGCTACATGTGGATACCTGTCGCGGGAAATTCTTGTAAATATCTTTGAAATGGAACAACTCTTTTTTTCTAAGAAGCAGAAAAAGAATAATTTTAAATAATGCAGCTTTAAAAATTATGCTATTATTCGACAATTACTTCTGTATCTCGGATGCTCGAGTAGTATTCCAAGTAGTCCTCAATTCCTCGATCACGTTCTGGTAGACGCTATTGCTCGAATCAATATTAAGAATAGAAAAAGTATAAAGAAATCTTTCGAAATCCTTCAGCCTCGCAATCTTTAATTCCTTATTTAATCTGGAATTGTATCAATCATAAGCATCGCTTATCACGAATATTAATAGCGACTGCAAATGCAAAAATAAAATTTACCTTGTGATTATTCTGTCCATGAGCTCTTTGTTGTACACGGCAGTTCTTCCACATACTTGTGCGATATGTGTTAAAGATAACAACGTGTAACGTGGCTCATATATCGCCAAAACTTTCAATAAATCTAGAAGCGATTTCAACTGTGTAAGATTTATGCTGTATCTGTAAGTAGAGTATTAAAGATGAAATCGACAAATCAATGAATATTCGACAAATTCATTCGATAAATAAATATCAAATTCATCCTACCGTATTAATTTTACAATGCTTGCGATGCTCACAGTATGTATTTCATTTATTTCAGCTGCAGCCCTTTGGATGATATAATTCAGAAAATCTGAGCTTCTAATTTTCGTACTAGTTTTGAAAAAACCCAACGCTGCTATACCTAGCTCATTGATCGACAATTCATCCTTGCACTGTTCCAATTGATACTCGAACTCGTACATTTTTACAGATGGCTTCCGGAGTGTGTTTAAAAAAAAAAGAATCTGAACCAGTTGCTGAGGATTAAGCTTATGAGGTTTGTTGCTCATAGTCCTAATGGAATACCACATGTATTGAGAAAAATAATTAATGCAATGTGTCATCTGATATATTATGTCACAGAGATATAATGTTTGTTCCACTGGCAACTTCAAGAAACGCTTCATACACTCTCTATCTATCCGTATACAGAGATTGTAGTAGAATTTGCACTGTTTGATATCAATGTCGAACTGTACCAGGTGCCGCATTATAGTCATCAGTTCGTCATTGGTCAGCTTTCCCGTTTTTAAACTGCCAAAGGCCTTTATATATTGGAGTGACTCGATCTTTTCTTCATTGTTGTGAGAAAAGTTATAGGACAGTTTCTTGAAGGCGGATACTGTTTCAGCGCTCGTCATCAAATTCCAATCGTATTCCAGGATCTTCATTGCTTCCTCGTTTGTGACATGAGCATACGTCGTGCTCGGCTGCATCACGATCTTTTTATACTTCAACGAGTTCAGGAAGAAATTGTGAGCGTACTCGTTTTCCCACATCCTTTTGTTCTCGTTCTTGTCCTGTTCGACGACAGGAGTGCTAGGATGTATCCCCAGGGTTCTTTCCGAATCGATACATGTCACGTTCTGAGTGCTATATTTATTTGGTAAAGCACCGTGCACCCAGTGCACGAAGTTGCCGTTGTCAGAGCCTCTCAACAACACCGGATACACGCACCGCAGGCGACCTAACCGCTGCACGAGCACGCTCATCGCGAAAGACGAGTAAAAGGATGTTATTCGTTGTAGACTTTCACTATGAATGATTTAATTAACATCAAAATTTAAAACATTCGTCACAAATTTCCAGAGGTATATCCTTCTCTCATTTTTATTCTTTTTTCACCAGTTTTTCACCATTTGTTGGAGGTTAAAGTTATGTAGTATATCTTTCTTTGCGTTGCAAAAAGTGAGGTTAGAATCAGTGATGCGAATTCCGGGCCGCTTGCAGCACGCGATCAGCGCCACCGGTCGGCGGTCTGGCTCAACCGAGGCAACACAAGCACGAGCCCGTGTCCGTGTGACTTGGTAGTTGGAAGCGTGCCGACTATACTCTGGACGAGTGCGAAAAGGTCAGAATATAGTCGGCACGCTTCTAACTACCAAGTCACACGGACACGGGCTCGTGCTTGTGTTGCCTCGGTTGAGCCAGACCGCCGACCGGTGGCGCTGATCGCGTGCTGCAAGCGGCCCGGAATTCGCATCACTGGTTAGAATATGTACAGTGTATAAATACACACACACATATATTCGTGAAATTATCGTGTGAACCTCTCGACCTGACATCTTGTATATAAAATGTGAAATTCATGACACAATTACGCATCCATCTTGAATTGCGAGCGTAATTTTACTTCTTACTTTTTATTTTAAAATAGGTTTCTAATTAAACAACACGCATTATTTAGAAAATCTCTTTATGATGTGTGATATCTTTTAAACATGTATTGTTCGGATTTCTATTGAATTAATCTTTCATTTACTATATAAAAAAAAGATGATAAAAATAATGTATAATTTGTACAAATAACAATACCGCAATAGTAATCAAATTATATATCTGCTACATAATATAATAATAAGCAAATTCATTTCTTGAAAAGATTCACAACTTTTATAGTAAATAATTTAGCTTCTTATTTTACAAAAATACTTCTATTGTTCTTATTAAAAAATATTTTAAGTTCATAAAAATATAATAATTATTATATATATATAAAGAAAAAAGGTTTAAATAATTTTTTTTAAATTAAATTAATAAGAATAGGGCTAAACACGATCTTGATGCTATCCCTGTTTCGAAAAAAAGATTTTTACGAAAAAGTACAGAAAAACTATATTATAGATTGAGACAAGATCTTTATAGAAATTCTTAGTTTTTCGTAGATATATTCGTAGTGGGACGTATAGAATGGCATTGTTTGAAGGCGAAGGATTTTTCAAACAAACAACACCGCTCTACGTCCCATTACAAATATCTATGAAAAACTAATAATTTTTAAAATCTTGTCTCAATCTATGTATAGTTTTTCATAAAAGTTTTTCTGCCAGGAATATTATTATACGAAAATTTATATACAAAAGATAAAAAACAAATGTTTCACGGTTCCGTACATAAGATACATTTTTGAAAGTTTTGCGCCGGTACGTGGTTTCGACGATTAATTTAAAAACGGCTTTCTTTATTCCAAACACCTTAAATAATTTTATAAATAAAGTAGGCAAAGAATCCCGCCTGAAAATTCCTTATCACATCAAGATGTGGTGTGTTAAATTTCTTGTTTTGAGACAAGTTATGTCGGTCAAACGAAGAGACATTTACAAACGAGAGTTCATGAGCACTCATGTGATATTAATAAAAAAACGAGATCTCCATCAATTATTTCGGACCATCGTATTAATTTTAATCACGATTTTAATTGGGAAGAGGTTTAAATTTTGGATACAGAATTATTTTATAATAAAAGATTAATATCAGAAATGGCGCATATAAAGAGACAATCTCAAGGTTTAAATAAACAAACCAATACGGAGTCTTTATCCGACATGTATCTTGTCATACTGTAGTCGTTGTCTGTCTCCTTCCTAATGCCTTTTAGTATACTCCCTCTTTTCATACTTTTTTTATCTCTATATATAGCGTCTTAATCTCTTTTGTCAGAACAATCATTTTCGACGTACAACTTTCAGAGTAATTTTTTCTTATCTAAAAAACATAGTTCTTTTTTAAGCAAGATAACTCAAGACGCCGTTTTCGAATAATTTGATATTAAAGAAATTTTGCGATGAATTACAACCAATTCACCAAACTGAAATTTAATCTTTTTATTGTTGGACGTTATTTTGGTTACAATGAACTCCGAGCTATGTTTTTGGCTATTTTCGTTTGACTTTACTTTAAGACATTCGTTGAAGACTATAAGCGATTTAATAATGTATTTCTTTGGAATTTATTATTCTTAATGTTATAATCAGAGCGATGATATTATAGTTAATACTATTTGAATTTTAAAATTTGTATATTGTTAACGTTGAGAATGACTTGATTGAGGTCGAAACGTACGTTCTAATAAACTTTTTGTTTGTTATTTATTAAATAGCATCAAGATCTTGCTTGGCTCATTCTGTTCTCTTATTATAATTATGTTTTTTTTTAAAAATAAATGCATTGATAAATTGCAATATCTTAAACTCAATCTTCAAGTTTGAAGAGCATATAAATTCATGAAATATTACAAAATAGTTTCCTATCTCTCTGATTAACGTTTAATTTACTACACAAAGAAGATAATAAAAATAATGTACCTAATGACAATTGTTAAAAGCGCAATATTGTGGTAAGACATCACAGGCTTCATTTCTTCAAAAAGATTCACAACTTCTACAGCAATAAATATATCGATGATGTGATCGAAGTTTATTAATTGTTATGCGATGCAATTAATACACGTTTAGCAGCTGCTGCACCCAAAGTATAATATAATAAGCCTCCTTTTTTTTATCAAGTATGTACATATACTTTATTTGAAATATAATCGAAACATAATTTAGAACAACATATATATATGTATAATTATCGTTTTACATCTCTTTATGTACAGTAACACGACATTGTGGCCGATCATTATTATGCACGGCTCACGCATGGATGCGCATACAAGTTTAGGAATAATTAACTATATTGACTTCGATCTTTCCAGCGCGAGAATTAAATGTTCGCGGAATAACAATCGTGAGGATAGTTTAAAATTGAATGACGCTTGTAATTTAATAATCTCGCACAATTTTCAAATTATCGATAAATATACACTGGAGCGAGCTGAAGTACACTACACCGGGTGAAAGAGCAAGGATCAAGTGACAACTGGTGTAAACTCCGTGTCTAGTTCTCGTAAAATCGAATTAGAACGTCCAATACTATTTATTAAAGTATTCATCTTTCTACGCCACATTTAAGAATATAACGAGGTGCTTGAAGGTTGACGCGAAGGAGATCGTAATTATTTCGCGTGCGGACAATTACTTTTCTACAAGATCGAGACGGTAAATTGATACTTTTCCGTTGTGCGATTCAAATGTTTATTATCGAAAAGTCAGAGTGCTAACAAATATGCGTGCACGCACGTACTTTATTATCGCTGCCAAAATTGCGAGAAAATGAAGTAAAAGAGAAAAGAGATGATATCAGGGAAAACACGGATAGAGAATCAAGCCAGATAATACAATAAAAGATAATCGAACGGACGAGGAATATCTCAGAAAAGTTGTCGATCGGTCAGTCATCTCTGCGAATCGCGTCGACATAATTTAGTAATCGAATCAATAGTCATCCAAATACACATCCTTCGTCTCATCTATTCGCATCCTGCCCTTGCGCGCATGGGCAGAGTTGGAAGGGTGTACCTCATTGGGGGAAGGCTAAAATGAACAGGAAAAGGTCATCAATTAATTTCATTTAAATGCGTATTGATTAATCAAAATTAATAAAAATTAATTCGTTTTTGCTTTAGTTTTGATCAATTTAAATATTATTTTTATTTTATTATATATACCTGAAGACATTATTCTTATTAAAATTTATAAGGTAAATGGAAAATTCGAATCGTAAATAATTTCAATAGAAAAATGAAAGCGAAAGAGAGATATATAAAACTATAGGTGATAGCAAAATGCGAAGACAGATTTTGAACAGGGCCTGCTACCAATTTTTGATTGCAGAAAGACAACAAGTTGTACACAGAATTGGTATTACCTGATATGGTCAGCAAATTGCTGTCAGAAATATGACAAAGCCTGCTAGATATGCTATGCCAGCAGATTGGTAGCAGAAACCGAACAAACTGCATAACCTGACGGCAGATTGAGAGCAGAACTTGATTCAAGCAAATTCTACTCGATTTCTGCAACCAATCTGCTGGCATAGCCTGTCAGCAGGACAATAGCCGAATGCGGACACAGATGGCTATGGTTTTGTAGTCAAAATCCGAGTTTGTTGCCAATTTGACCCCAAATTGCTAACATTTTGCTATCAGAGTAGTTATTTGATTTTATAATTTATTCCCTTTTTAAATCCTTTTTTTGTATTTAATCCTTTTTAATCTTTAATCTGTAGATATTAATAAGTTAAGCTTCTTTAATATTCAACAAACTTTAATTCTCCCGTTAAGTTTTTATAAAAAACTAATTTTAAAATATCGAGCTAGTTATATCTTTGTATCTTATTTAGAAATAGGTATCGCAAAAGAAGAAGAAATCGATTGATCAAAACGGAAAGAAGTAGTTAAATTAAATTTCTCTTCTTTCACCTTCTCCTTTGTCTTTTTCTCTCTCTATTTCTCTCATTTATCATGTTCTAATTTTGTTAGTCCGAATAATGAAAGCTTTTACTTACGTCATCAAGAATCGCGATCAAGAATTTCATCTTGGGAAGTCTGCAATCTCCATCTTCGCAATTGAAAGGGCCTGAACGCATGACAGGCAAGGGTGTCAGGCGCTTCCTCGCCTGTGAACCTCGACATGCCGGATTATAGGGTTCTTGTCTGCAACAGCGATCTCGTTTATATCCTACACGATTCCGTTTTTCTTAATGACACGAGGAAAAGAAAGAAGTCTATGAATACGACACTTACTCACAATCCACTGCGCCGACCCAGGATTGATAATAGCACAAGAGAATGGCGAAGATAATTAAAGACCGCTGCACAAACGTCTGCAAAAAAATTAAGATTACGTTATGAATCTCTGCGTGACGCGCAGAAATTATGAAATTATTGTAATAGGGAAACACTTGCAATTCCACTTTGTTCCGAATTTCTGAAATTCTTTCGTTTATTAATAAACTCCCAAGTTATTAATTAAAGGTCAGAGTGTTTGCGCCAGTACGTAAGGATAATCAAGAGTGCCAAAGGAAGAATGATTCGTGCGAAGTTATCGACAAAATCTTAATGAACTCTTAATGAGTTTGCAGCGCAAAGTACGGCAATCAGTACTAAGCCGATTTAACTAGATCGACGCAGCCAAATTGACATTGTTGAAGCGTTCTTCCCGGAAGCAGAATCGGAAGCAGAACGGATCGTCCGCTGATGAGATACAGTCGATTTCACAGGACATGAAAAAGTATCCTTACAAGAAAGCAAAAAATAGGACTCGTCTTAACGAATAACGATAAAAAGGTCACTTCGTTTGGTGGAACTTCATGACGGAACGACGGATAGCAACCGTTCTTTCTGGCGATCTGGTGCGAAATCGATATTCGCGCAGCTATTTATTTGTCGATATGGCGAAAATGACACGATAAACACGGCCATTCACGTCAGCCAATTTGCAGCGTCGTGATGAGGACCGCAAAGGTTTGCCCACGCTTTCTGGATTTTACTCGATTTTCCACTCGCAACTGTGCTGACAAAGGGAAAAGGTCGGTGAGCGAAGTTGTCAAATGAATTTTGAAGGCGTGTGCCACCCCATGTTCTACATTTCGTGTACAAAGCTAATCTCATTTTGAATTTCGTTTATCCAATTTCAACGTAAATCGGTCTAATATTTGCGCGATATCATATATTCAACGATATCGCGTTCAGTCACGTTTAGCGTTAAACGGCGTCGATGACGAGCGTTTTGCCCGCGTTACGTAATAGAGCAACCGATGGACTCTGTTCGTTGCGTAAAGTTTGCGATCAGATCGGAAAATTATTTGATTGCAACTTAGCTTTAGGCGACGATGTAATCTATATTTATACAAGTTGTGACTTCGGGCCTCTTTTATAACGGAGAGCTCTCGGGTCTCTCTTGCAACAGAATCCTTATCACGAAGTATTTATAGACATCAAATAAGCTTTAAACAATATCTGAATTCCGATTAGAAAAATCCGGTTAAAAAAATTCAGCGTAATTGTAAAAATTCGTGAAACAACATTGCAGCTTTGTTAATTTAAGTTCGAGCCTCACAAATTATGTAGAAGAAATTAGCTTTCAAAATTTGTCTTAAAAAACTGAGCAAACAGAATCTTTATATCGAGAGAGTATAAAAAAAATTTCTATAAAAGATACGAATTATTTTATTATATCTTTAATTTTTTTTAGATTTTTCCAAGAAAGCTTCTTCAGCTAATGATGTTCAAAAAGAAAAATATAAAAGTGAATTCTAATAAAAATAAAAGGATGCAACAGGACACAAAGTCTTTTTTTTGCACAAGAATGTTTTACCGCTTATTTATTTTAATACACCGTCTTCTTCATGATTGGTCGAATCCTCATTATTGTTGGTCTTTGGCGTGATTAAACGAAATTGAACGCACCGATCACGTAGCACACATGTCGTAAAGAGCCGTTTCGTAAAAGCGTTTTTAGAATACAAGAATGAATTTCCCTTGTTCCTAAGGAACCTCTTAAAACTCCGGCATAAATATCGCCGGTGAGATTATTTCTTGATACTCGTTTATAATCGATCAATAAATAAATAGGTTGCATCTCTTGCATCTTAATACATGCGAACAGCACGTATTAATTTCACTCTTTTTCTCTTTCTTCTTTTCTCCCTCTATCTCGTGAACTTCTGCTAATCTTACAATGGATTATCTCGAGCGCAAACTTTTTCTCTTCGCTATGAATCGACGTACATTTATACAACTCGCGAAGTTACTTCCTTTTCTATATTAATTTAGAAAAATAATTCTTCGATACACAGTAAAAAGATTTTGATAATTAAACTTTGCGTATATTTTTAATTACTTAATAGTAAACGTGAAGAAACGCACGTTTTATAATTCTGCACATTCAACAAATAAATGCTTGACAAATACAAAACAAAAAGGAATAAAGGTTAACATCTCCGTCAGAATGTTTCCTTGTCGAAGAAACCCGTTAATAAATTCATTCGAAATCGTATGCGAATATGCAATCACAGGTACTGTGACAAACGGTAATTAAATCATTTCCAATTGCTTACTTCAGAAATTTTAGACTTCCTTCTCTTATTCTGCTGTAAAATATTTTAATTTCATTACCTATTGATATTCGTTTCTCTTTCTTTGTTTCGTATTTTCAGATCAGTTGCTCTATCAGTCAGCTTTCTTCTGACAAGCAATTTTATAGTACTCCTTTTGAGAGAAATACAATTATGTGAGCAATGTAAAAGAGAATCTAGCAATTACACAAAGTATGCTTTAGCTGTGGAATTATGTAAGACGCGTTAACAAAAAATGTCAAGCTTTATTAAGAAAGTGTAAAGAATTGTTTCTAACGCAACCGAACTTTCTTCCCCCCTAAAATTACAATTATCTAATTAAAGTAACTTTGATTAAGCACGCGTTACATCTAATTCTGATCGCTCACCATTCAAGCTGATTGTAATCGATAAATAGTATTTTATATTTCTCTGCTTCATAGAAGCTGGTGATAAGAAACATGGGGTAAGTTTTTTAATTCAACACAAATCCACCGCATTTTCATCGGACGGTTGACAACATGGCGTCTCCGATGGATGCTTGATGGCCTACTTTGAAAAGAACGGTTTGATGAAAATAGTGACAAAATTGAATTCAATTTAATGTGTCAATTTACAATAAATGCCACAAATTAATTTTTAAACTAAAACTTTAAATAATGATTAATAAGCCTTACATTTTTGGTTAAAGCTGTATATTTTTACATGTTATTTACATATTGCATATTTTTTGCAATAATTATAATCACCATCATATTTAATACATACCTCAATTGAAATTCTAGATAATCAAAAATGTGTTTTAAAGTCTATGTCGAGTGTAATGGCACTATTTTTAAGAAAA